>NC_045956.1:170592594-170730331 GCF_010909765.2 Amblyraja radiata
TTGAGGGGGGTTCTTATAGAAACTTACAAAATTCTTAAGGGGTTGGACAGGCTAGATGCAGGAAGATTGTTCCCGATGTTGGGGAAGTCTAGAACAAGGGGTCACAGTTTAAGGATGAGGGGGAAATCTTTTAGGACCGAGTTGAGAAAAACATTTTTCACACAGAGAGTGGTGAATCTCTGGAATTCTCTGCCACAGAAGGTAGTTGAGGCCAGTTCATTGGCTATATTTAAAAGTGAGTTAGATGTGGCCCTTGTGGCTAAAGGGAACAGGGGGTATGGAGAGAAGGCAGGTACAGGATACTGAGTTGGATGATCAGCCATGATCATATTGAATGGCGGTGCAGGCTCGAAGGGCCGAATGGCCTACTCCTGCACCTATTTTCTATGTTTCTATGTTTCTATCCATGTTCTCCAGAGATGTGTAGGAAGGAACTGCAGATGCATACCAAGGCAAATATTCTTTTTGTTCTCTTCTATTGCCAAAATGTGTTCATGTATGAGAAGGGTTCACCGGCGGGCTGAGTCGCGATCAGCGTCGCGGACAGAGGCAGAGAGAGAGAGAGAGATAGAGATAGATGTGCTGCTGTAAACCTGATCCCGCGCACACCAAGACAAGTATTGTTTTTGTTCTCTCTTGCAAATAAAACTGATTTGTAACTAAACAGATGAGTGAGCCTTTTTTCTGTTCCACTAGTCAGATCCCTGAACCTGTTCCCTTGTAACGGAGGGTGTGGATGTTTTTTCGGGTACAGACAAGAAGTTTGTAAATTGGCACATCGAACCAAAAACCAGGACAAATGACGTTTATATGATTAACAAAAATTGGCAGAAGACAAAAGCTCCTGATCTTTGCTGCAACTGAGAAAACAAAATATTTCTTGCCCACACTGTGTCGTGCAATGAGCTAATGGGGGATTGAGGTTTGGCTCACAGGAAATTATCTACTTTGAGAAAAGAAAGCCAACAAAGCCTATTTAAAGTGCAGTGAAAACAGGGTAATTGAGAAAACAAAAATAGTGATCGGAAAGATAGATACATATAAGAGCTGGAAAGGGGACAGAGAAGTTTCAAGCTGGAAATGGTACTGAGAAGTTTTATGAGGATGTTGCCAAAACTAGAGGGTCTGAGCTATAGGGAGAGGCTGACTAGGCTGGGACTCTATTCCTTAGAGCACAGGAGGATGAGTGGCGATCTTATAGAGGCGAATATTATCATGAGAGGAATAGATCGGATAGACGCACAGAGTCTCTTGCCCAGAGTAGGTGAATTGAGGACCAGAGGATGTAGGTTAAAGGTGAAGGGGAAACGATTTAATAGGAATCTGAGGAGTAACTTTTTCACACAAATGGTGGTGGGTGTATAGAACAAGCTGCCAGATAAGGTAGTTGAGGCTGAGACTATCCCAATGTTTAAGAAGCAGTTAGACAGGTACATGGATAGGACAGGTTTAGAGGGAATATGGAACAAACGTGGGTAGGTGGGACTAGTGTAGCTGGTACATGTTGGCCTGTGTGGGCAAGTTGTGCCGAAGGGCTCGTTTCCATGCTGTATCCATTTATGACTGTAAGATACCTATCATTGCAGATGTTAACAGCAATACAGGTACCATGTTTAGCTGATTGATTGAAAGATGCAGCAAGGCAACAGGTCCACCAAGTCCACAGGCCCTTTGGCCCATCGAGTCCATCGATCACCCGTTCATACTAGTTCTACGTTATCCCACTCTCTCATCCATTTCCTAGGCACTAGAGGAGATTCACACAGGCCAGTGAACCTATAGACCCACGCGGCAGCACAGTGGCGCAGGCATAGAGTTGTTGACTTACAGCGCCAGAGACCTGGGTTCCATCCTAACTGCTGTCTGTACGGAGTTGGTACGTTCTGCTCTTGACCGCATAGGTTTTCTTCGTGTGCTCTGGTTTCCTCCCACATTCCAAAGACATACAGGTTTGTAGGTTAATTGGCTTCTGTAAATTGTAAATTGTCCCCAGCGTGTAGCATAGAGTTAATGTAGGGGGGCTGCGCAGACTCGGTGGGCCGAACGTCCTGTTTCCATCCTGCATCTCTAAACTCGGCTAAACTAAAACCGCACGTCTTTGGGATGTGATAGAAAACCGGAGCACCCAGAGGTAACCCATGCAGTCACAGGGAGAATGTGCAAACTCCATACAGACAGCACTTCAGCTCAGGATTGAACCTTTTGTGCGACTTCAGCTCTACCAGTTGTGCTACTATGCCACACTGATATAGAAATCATCCAATCATTCTCAATATGAATGATAAAATCATTGTCGCTCTGCGTAAGCGACATGAAGTGTCTTTTACCACTGTCTGAAAACAGGATAGTTGGAGTCTATTCAGAATCAAGATCCATTTAACTCAACATATAGGCATATAGAGTCATGGAGAAACAGGCCCTAATGCACAAATGGCCCACGCCGACCAACATGCCCCATCTACACTAGTCACACTTGTTTGGCCTATATTCATCTGAACCTTTCCCATCCACGTACCTGTCCAAAATTATTTTAAACGTTGCGACAGCACCTGCTTCAAATGCCTCCTCCGGCAGCTTGTTCCATACACCCACCACCCTTTGTGTATAAACGTTTCCGCTCGGGTTCCTATTAAATTTTTCCCACCTCACCCTAAACCTCACCTCACCTCTATGGCAAGAAATACATTCTTGCCATGGGGGGCGTACAGAGAAGGTTCACCAGACTGATTCCTGGGATGTCAGGACTTTCATATGAAGAAAGACTGGATAGACTCGGCTTGTACTCGCTAGAATTTAGAAGATTAAGGGGGGATCTTATAGAAACTTACAAAATTCTTAAGGGTTTGGATAGGCTAGATGCAGGAAGATTGTTCCCGATGTTGGGGAAATCCAGAACAAGAGGGTCACAGTTTAAGGATAAGGGGGAAGTCTTTTAGGACCGAGATGAGAAAAACATTTTTCACACAGAGAGTGGTGAGTCTCTGGAATTCTCTGCCACAGAAGGTAGTTGAGGCCAGTTCATTGGCTATATTTAAGAGGGAGTTAGATGTGGCCCTTGTGGCTAAAGGTATCAGGGGGTATGGAGAGAAGGCAGGTACAGGATACTGAGTTGGATGATCAGCCATGATCATATTGAATGGCGGTGCAGGTTCGAAGGGCCGAATGGCCTACTCCTGCACCTATTTTCTATGTTTCTACCTACATCCTCTGGTTCTTGATATAGCCAATCAAAAATTTAGGGGAATTAAGGAATTGGTTTAAACGGATAAGAATTATGTTTTTGATCAAAGTGTTTGGTATTGATCTCGCTGGAGAAACTGCCGAGACTCCGTGGCACTGGATGTAACAACAATTTCGGAAGCTAGGGAAAAAATGAAGTAGAGCTTAAAATTCTCTCTGTTTGGCAGGCAGTCAGTCTAGATGCACCGCAACAAATGTCTGTGCGTTCCAAAATCAATTACTGGACCAAACAGAAGCAGCTTATTACCCACGAGGCTGAACAGGACCGCAGGTCAGGAGGAAGGTAGTGGTGGTGATCGCGGGGGGTAGTGGTTGAGGCAGAAGCAGCACTTAATGGACTTTTAGAAAGGCTAAAGGTATAGAAGTGTGAAAACGCCCACCTCCAGATTCAGGGACAGTTTCTTCCCAGCTGTAATCATGCAATTGGATCATTCTACCACAACCAGAGAGCAGTTCTGCATTACTATCTACTCCATTGGTGACCCTCAGACTGTCTTAGATTGGACTTTACTGACTTTACCTTGCATTCATCGTTATCCCCTTATCATGTATCCATAGTGTAAATGGCTCCATTGTAATGATGGTATTGTCTTTCCGCTGACTGGTTCTGCATGCAACAAAAGCTTTATGCCCCTGTTCCACTTAGGAAACCTGAACGGAAACCTCTGGAGACTTTGTGCCCCACCCAAGGTTTCCGTGCGGTTCCCAGAGGTTTTTGTCAGTCTTCCTACCTGCTTCCACTACCTGCAACCTCCGGCAACCACCTGCAACCTCCGGGAACCGCACGGAAACCTTGGGCGGGGCGCAAAGACTCCAGAGGTTTCCATTCAGGTTTCCTAAGTGGGACAGGGGCATTTTACACTGTAGCTTCTTTGTCTTCTTTTTCTTCATCTTCAGCTTCTTCTTCTTGCGCTTGAGGCAGCAGAATTCCGCAGCAAGGTGATACCATCTGGTCGACGCATGCTCCGTGTTGGCGCCAAGCTGCGGCACTGCTGCTGTCTCTGTAGCTCAGTACACGTGACAATAAACTAAACTAAAGTAAACATATGGATGTGCAACTAATATGGATTATATGCAGGCAGATGAGGGTCTTGGCATCACAAAGGCCTGAATAGAGTGAATAAAGGCCTGGATAGAGTGGATGTGGAGTAGAAGTTTCCACTATTGGGAGAATCTAGGACCAGAGGCCATAGCCTCAGAATAAAATGACGTACCTGCAGAAAGATGAGGAGGAATTTCTTTAGTCAGAGGGTGGTGAATCTGGGGAATTCATTGCCACAGATGGTTGTGGAGGCCAAGTGAATGGATATTTTTAAGGTGGAGATAGATAGGTCCTTGATTAGTACGGGTGTCAGGGTTTATGGGGAGAAGGCAGGAGAATGGGGTTGGGAGGGAGAGATAGATCAGCCATGACTGAATGGTGGAGTAGACAATGGGGCAAATGGCCTAATTTTACTTCGGAGTCACGTGAGTGATTCCGTGAAGAAGACCCGCCAGTGCGCATGCACGTCATTACGTCGTTCGTATGGCAAGGCACCGGATGTGCAGGGCTTCGCTCCCTGCCGACGGTAAGTTGAAACCTGCAGGTAAGAGTTTTATTACTTACCAGGGTTGATATTCGTGTGGAACTTCTCTTCACAGAAGTATCCTGTAGGATCTGGCGAAGTCCGGTGAGTGAACCGACTATGGGCTGTGGGGAGACCCCGGTTCCGACCGCGGAAGCGGATAGTCGGGTATGTCGGGATTTTCGCGTTTAAAGCCACTGACAACCGGGTAGGGTTTCAAACCTGCTGTGTTCCCAGGGCCAGGTAAAACACGCAGGTGGGCGGGGTTATCGCCAGAGTCGCTGACAGTGAGGCCAGTGGCTCACAGAATCATCGATCTGTGGGCCCCAGGCATGGGGTGCGATCACAGATAGAGTCAAACAGCCCTATTGAACTCGGAGGAGTCGGGCTGAAAGGATTCCCTTGGGGAAATAAGTATGTATTTGTGTGCTTTTTGTTGTTAATTTTTAACCTTTCACAGGCACCAGCGCGGGCCTGGGGTACAGGCCGCACCAGCAGCACCTGAGACAGGGCTGCTTAGAGTGTGAGCGTGGGCCTATGCTACAGGCCGCGCCAGCAGCACCTGGGACAGGACTGCTTAGTGTATGAGCGCGCGCCTATGGTACAGGCCGCGGCAGCAGCGCCTCGGACAGGGCTGCTCAGTGTGTCAGCGCAGGCCTATGGTACAGGCCGCGGCAGCAGCGCCTGGGAAAGGGCTGCATAGTGTGTGAGCGCACCAGCCGCATTGGCGTACGGAGGCTGTGAGGATTTAAATCTCCAGGTAATTGCCACAAACTTAGCTGAAGTTCGGGTTGTTTTGCTGTGGTGCTGTGCTGTGTATTTCTTCCAGGACAACGCCATGGACAAGACGACCAAGGGAAAGAGGCAAGCCGCTAGAAAATCGGTAGACAGCGGTCTGTGAACAGCTGCCTCATACTATTGCACTGTCACCGGTCGGGAGCGGGGCAACTGCAGACTTGGTTGTTGTAAAGCACAGAGCCAGCGCCAGTCGGGCGTAAGGCCACCAGCAAGTCTGTTAGGCACACTGACTAGCCAGAGTCAGGAGCGGAGAATTCCCCTTTCGGGGCTGGATACCATTTTTTCAACGGTTATCCCAAATGGAGCACCTCTTGCAGAGGTTGTTTCCTCAGGGCACACTCCAGGAGCAGGAGTGGAGTCGGCGGTAGGCTGGAGAAGAGGCTGCACCAGCAGCACCTAGTAAAGGGCTGCTCGATAGCATGCTCATTGATGAGGCAAGTGCCATGGGTCAGCTGACTTCTGACCCCGACTCTGACGGTGAGTTCAATCAAGGTGAAGAACGGCAGCAGCCGGATGTCCCATCCCTGGCAGACCGATTCGCTGTCCCGTCAGAGTCAGGAGAGCCACTGGGAGATGAGTTGGCCTCCACGATAAATTATTTAGTCTCCCATCAGCTACAGGAGCTCAAGATGGATGAGACCGCAAAGATACATGAGATCCCGGGGAACTGCATGTTGCCTTAAGGTGCCGGCAGTGAACCAGCTGATATGGGGTCAGATGGGCGTGGCATGCGTGCCCAGGAAATGAAGCTGCAACAAATGCTGCTGGGCTCAGGAATGACTGCGTTCGCTAGAAAGGGCAGCTGTCCGAGACGCAGCAAGGTTAAGCCACCGGTGGTCGGCAAATCTGAGAAGGTATCCCTACAAGAGAGGTGCAGATTCCGGGTTTGGACCAGGAACAAGCCGGCCGTCGACGCAGATGCGCAGCTGGTTCTCTGCAGCGGGACCACAGATGAATGGAAGAGTTCATCATTTGGCGACAACGCACCCTATGCCTGCATCGGCAGTGGGCGGTCACTGAAGCTGGTGGCAGCATGACAGCTGGGCACAGGTTCCACGCACCCTACCAGTCCTACTCAACAAGGTGGGTCTGGCACTTCCAAACATGGGTAAGTGGACCACTTACAAGTTGGTAATATTTACAGCATACAAAGGGTAAAAGCATGGTCATCTGCTTAGAGGGCACAATGCTAGCATTCCAAACAAGTTTGGAATTAGAGCCAGAATTGTCAGTTTTCCAGACAGGCTCGAAAATTGGGCAGAGTTGTCCTGCAAAGCCCAGCTTGAAAGGCAACTAAAAATATATTCCGCTTAGAACGAGCAGATGCGGAGACATTATAATAATAATAATAATAATAATAATAATATATTTTATTGTCATTGCACATAAGTGCAACGAGATTTGGTATGCAGCTTCCATCCGATGTCATAACTTAAATAACTGATACAATTTAGATTTAGATACCCCAAGAACATGGTTTGTAAAAAGAACATTAAAATAGTAAAAACTGTTCAGACAGACTAAAGTGCAGATGTGTCTGTGCGACGTGACCATCTGAGGGAGACAGTCCAGGGGGGGTGGGGGCCACTCAGCAGGGCCGGTTCAGAGCCGCTATAGCTCTGGGAATGAAGCTGTTCCTGAGTCTGCAGGTGCGGGTGTAGAAGGCCTTGTAACGTCTGCCGGAGGGAAGTAGTTCGAACAGTCCATTACAAGGGTGTGAGGAGTCTTTATGGATGCTGACTGCCTTCCTGAGGCACCGTGTGTGGTAGATGCCCTCCAAGGCTGGTAGCGGTGTCCCAATAATCTTTTACGCTCTGTGGACAACGCGATGAAGAGCTCTCCTCTCCGCCTCCATACAGCTGAGATACCACACAGAGATGCCATACGTTAATATGCTCTCTGTGGTGCAGCGGTAGAAGGTTGTCAGCAGCTGTTGGGGCAGACCAGTCTTTTTTAATGTTCTCAGGAAGAACAGACGTTGCTGTGCCTTCTTGACCAGCGCAGCGGTGTTGTTGGACCGCTTTTAACACCATTCGCCCGGGCAGGCTGACTGAGAAGCTGACAGACCTCGGCGTCCCGACTCTCACCTGCAACTGGATCTTGGATTTCCTGACTGAAAGACCACAGGTGGTGAGGATGGGAAGGAGGGTGTCTGCAGAGCTCACCATCAGCACAGGATCACCACAAGGCTGCTGTCTCAGTCCCAAACTTTTCACCCTGTACACACACGACTGTGTCTCCACCCAGGAAAATACCATCATTTTTAAGTATGCGGATGATACCACCATCCTGGGCCTCATCAAGGGGGGGGACGAGTCGGGCTACAGGAGTCTGGTGAACGACATTCTTGCCTATGGTGAGGTGAACGACCTAAGCCTCAACACAGACAAGACAAGAGAAATAATAATGGACTTCAGAAAAAATCCACCCCCCCTGCAGCCCCTTATCATCAAGGGGACTGTGGTGGAGAGGGCTGACAGTTACAGATACCTGGGATTACAAGTAACATCAGATCTGAACTGGACTTTGAACACTGCTGCCAGCAGAGACTGTACTTCATCAGGCTGCTCAGAAAAGCTGGTCTGCACTGTCGCCCTCTCACCCAGGTCTACAAAGGACTGATAGAGAGCATCCTCACCACAGGCATCACGGTGTGGTATGGAAACACCACACAGACAGAGAGGAAGGCTCTGCAAAGAGTCATAAAAACTGCAGAGAGGATTATCAGAACGGAACTCCCCTCCATGGACACAATCTACACACAGCGCTGTCAAAAAAGAGCAGAGAGAATCATCAGAGACACACTACATCCAGCTCACTCCCTGCTCAAACACAAAAACTGCACATACAACCTCAGGCACAGACGAGCGGACAGCATCGCCACAAACAGAACACGCTTTTTTTAAGAGCTTCTTCCCTGCCACAGTGAGACTCTTGGCCAAAACAAAATGAACTGATGTCCTGACCTACCTCATAGCATATCATATTATATCATATTATATTGTCTCCTGGGCCTGTGTAATTTACAATGCAATCGACACTTTTATATAGGGTTTGTGCAATTTACAATGTTCTCACTTTCCCCTTTATATAGGGTTTTAGGCACTTTCTTTTTTATTTCCAGAGAAGTATATGTTTTTATAGATTATGTGTCTTTCTGTGTGTCTTTTTAATTTGACTTGACTTGACTCTCTGAACAACCGCACAAGAGTTCCTATGTATGTAAGCACAAATGGCAAATAAAGTTTTTGACCTTTTTTTTACCTTTTGACCATGTTCGGTCCTCTGAGATGTGAGTGCCCAGAAACTTAAAGCTGGACACTCTCTCCACACTGTCCCCGTAGATGGAGATTGGGGCGTATTCTCCATTATGTGACCTCCTGAAGTCGATAATCAGCTCCTTGGTCTTGGAGGTGTTTAGTGACAAGTTGTTACGTGAGCACCAGTCCGCCAGGTTCTGCACCTTCGCTCTGTAGTTTGTTTCATCACCGTTGGTGATCAGCCCGATCACCGTTGTGTCGTCTGCAAACTTCACGATGGTGTTGGTGTCGAATGCAGGAACACAGTCGTGAGTGAAGAGGGAGTAGAGCATGGGGCTTAGTACACAACCCTGTGGTGTGCCGGTGCTCAGGGTGATAGTGGAGGACAGGTGCGGGCCCAGTCTCACTGCCTGCGGTCGCTCCGTCAGAAAATTCAGGATCCAATCGCATATCGGCGAGCTGAGACCTAGCTGGTGGAGTTTGGGGGTGAGCTTGGTGGGGATGACCGTATTGAAGGCAGAGCTATAGTCTATGAAGAGCATCCTCACGTACGTGCCCTGTCTGTCCAGGTGAGTCAGGACAGTGTGAAGAGCCAGAGAGATGGCATCCTCTGTCGATCTATTTGCCCTGTATGCAAATTGATGAGAGTCCAATGAGGCAGTGATGCTGGATTTGATGTGGGAGAGGACCAGCCTTTCAAAGCACTTCATGGGTATTGGAGTTAGGGCAACCGGGCGGTAGTCATTCAGGTTGGTGACTTTGGACTTTTTCGGCACTGGCACTATGGTGGCTGTTTTCAGGCACTTGGGGACCATTGCCAGAGATAGAGACAGATTAAAGATTCTCGTGAATACCTCCGCCAGCTGTACAGCACAGTCCTTTAGTATCCTTCCCTGGACTCCATCCGGGCCTGCAGCCTTGCGTGGATTGATCCTATGCAAAGCGCACTGTACCTCCTGAGTGCTCAGTGTTAAGGCCTGTCCCTCCGCCATGGCCGGGGTTATTCCACTCCTGGTGGTGTTGCCAGTTGCCAGCGGGCAAAGAAGGTGTTTAACTCATTAGCCAGTGTGATATCACTGTGGGGGCAGGCGGGGCTGCTCTTGTAGTCAGTGATGTCCCTGACACCCTGCCACATGCTTCTGGTGTCCACGGTATTGAAGTGGTCTTCCACCCTTTGCCTGTGGATGTCTTTGCCCTTTTTTATACCTTTGTTCAGGTTTGACCTGGCAGCACTGTAGGCAGAAGTGTCCCTGGATTTAAAGGCATTGTTGCGTGCCCTTAGTAGATTCTGAACCTCATTGTTCATCCAGGGTTTCCAGTTTGGGAACATCTTTATTTGCTTGTCCACTGTGACAGTCTCCACACAGCAGTTGATGTAGGAGAGCACAGTGGATGTGTACTCCTCCAAGTCTACCTCTGTACCACTGGTAGCCTGTTGTGCAAACAGGTCCCAGTCGGTGCGATCAAAGCAGTCCTGGAGTTGTAGGGTGGCGTCCTCTGGCCATATTTTGACCGTCTTTATTGCAGGTTTGGTCTTGCGGATGAGGGGTCTGTATGCAGGCAGTAGAAACAGTGAGAGGTGATCGGATGGTCCCAGGGATGGGCAGGGGAGAGCTCTGTATGTGTCCTTGATGTTGGTGTACACTTTATCCAGCGTGTTTGAGCCCCTGGTAGGGCACTGCACATGCTGGTGGAATTTGCAGAGTGTGGCACGTAGGTCAACCTGATTAAAGTCCCCTGCAACAATGAAGGCACCGTCGGTGTGAGCATCCTGCTGCTTGTGGACATCCGTCCACATTCAAAGATTTCATCTCCCATCTCCCCGCAGTGTGTAGACCTGGCAGTAAATTCAGGATGGAGCTGTCTTCTTTAATACTGTTGCTTTGCCGCCACCGCCTCCTTGCTGCACAATGGCAGCGAGTGCGGGTCCGAGATCCTGCCTAGTTTTTTTAAGTTCTGAAATTGAATAACTTTCAATACTGAATCAGAATATACTTACTGTATGAGATGCTGTCCAGCTCCTCTATTTGATACTTAAAACAGACCTTCATTCACGGTTGGCTCAAGAGTAACTCGGGAGAGGAACTTGGTAACTCGGGAGAGGAACTTGGTACATCGCAGAAATGAGAAGTAAACGGCAAACTTAAACATACATGTGGGAACTCGTTTAAACTCGTGAACATAAACTTGGAATCCCATAGACAACCACGAGGGTGATTTTTTCTTTCACTCCGGATCACTCGTGGGTGGACTTGCACCATGAGACAGGGTCATAAGTGTGGGCAATTGGGTCTAGTTTAGATGGATCATCTTGGTTGGCATGGACAATTTCAGCCAAAGGATCAGTTTCATGCTCTATGATTCCATGACCAAGGAAGTTGACCAAGTAGTCAGCAGTCTTGCCTTGGGATGTACGGCCTGAAATCAGAATCAGTCCTGGGTTTATATCTGTACAGTCACAGGACTGGACCTAAGGAAAGGAAGTAACTTAATTTGTTTCTACAGAAAGCCAACTTAGCCCGATGGACTTAATTAATTCTGTAATTCTACAATTTGAACAAGACAGAAATGACTCAAATTTATTCCTTCATGAATAAAGTACTCCTGCAATAAACTTCTTCTAATATCATAGATTATATTATTTTAAAGGTTTTATTTCCCTGCCTTGCACTGATTAAGCCATCTGTGCTAAATTACTCCTTGCAGAACTTGTGCAGACATCTTATATGCAATTAAGTTGAGTTCAGGAAAAGTTAGAATAATTTCTCAAGTATAAAGAAAGACACAAAGTGCTGGGGTAACAATGGGTCAGGCAGTAACTCTGGAGAATATGGATAGGTGATGTTGACACAAGGAACTGCAGATGCTGGTTTACCAAAAGAAAGACACACAGTGCTGGAGTAACTCAGCAGGGCAGGCAGCTACTCTGGAGAACATGGAGAGGTGATGTTTCAGATCAGGACTGATTTCTTCTACAGGCTGATTTTGATTGTATCTCCACTCTAGTTGATATGTAATAGGACTGAGGTTAGTTGAAGCTGATTACATTGGGAGAAGTTGCTGAGAGATTTAAAGTGATTTTAAGCAAAGTGTGGGGTGATGCATTTTGGTAGTACGAATAAAGGTGTAGATTATTTTCTAAATCAGTCAGTCAGTCAGTTTTATTTGTATAGCACATTTAAAAACAACTCACATTGACCAAAGTGCTGTACATCAGTGCAGATACTAATGTGCTACATACAATGGTACACAGACCTAACAAAACATACATAAACTGTTTACAGCGCCCCCTCAGAGGGCCTCAAAAACGCTAGGGAGTAGAAATAGGTTTTAAGCCTTGATTTAAAGGAGTCGATGGAAGGGGCAGTTGTGATGAGGAGGGGGATGCTGTTCCACAGTTTAGGTGCTGCAACCGCAAAAACGCGGTCACCCCGAGCTTAAACCTAGACCGCGAGATAGTCAGTAGCCCCAAGTCAGCCGACCTGAGGGACCTGGAGGTAGAATGGTGAGTTAGAAATGTTTTTGTATAGGAGGGGGCAAGCCCGTTAAGGGCTTTGTATCAGAATAAGAGGAGCTTGAAGTTGATTCTGTATCGTACTGGGAGCCAGTGGAGAGTGGCCAGAATCGGGGTGATCCTTTTACGGATACCTGTCAGAAGTCTCGCTGCGGCATTTTGAACCAATTGCAAGCGGGACAGGGATGATTGGCTGATGCCAGTGTATAGGGAGTTGCAGTAGTCAAGGCGGGAGGAGATGAATGTGTGGATGATTTTTTTCAAGTTCGTCGAATTAGAGGAATGATTTGATTTTAGCTATGGTATGAAACTGGAAGAAACTAGCTTTTACCACAGAGTTGACTTGCTTGTCAAACTTTAATGCAGAGTATATCACGCTAAGGTTTTCGACGTGCTGTTTGACTAAGGAGGTTAGGCTTCCAAGGCTGCCTGTTATCATGTTGATGGAGTCGGAGGGACAGAGAAGGATGACCTCAGACTTGCTCTCATTTAGTTGGAGGAAGTTCTGGGCCATCCACCATTTTATGTCCTTGAGGCAGTGCATGAGGCTGATTAAATTGGACCGGTTGTTGGGTTTCAGGGGGAGATAGAGCTGTGTGTGGGGAGAGAATCCAGAAATTGGAGGTGCAAAGGGATTTATGAGTGCGGGTGCAGGATTCCTGAAGGCAATGGAGGCAGATTCTCTGGATGGTTTCAAGAGAGAGTAAAGGGCCTGTCCCTCGAGCATGCGACTCCATGCGGCAAGCGCGACCTAAAAGGGCCTGTCCCACGAGCATGCGATTGCATGCGGCAAGCGCGACCAAACCAGAAGCGGGGGCCGCGCGGAGGTCGAGTGAGTGACATGAAGTTCGAGCGAAGTCCGCGGGAAGTTCGCGCGTGACGTACGTTGTCGAGGCGGTGGTAACGACGTTGAGGCGGCTGCGGGCCGGCAGGCCGTTGCCAAGCAGAATTTTTGAACATGGTCAGTTTTTCGGAGCCCCGCGCGATGTCGGGACCAGCTCCGCACAACTCCATACGGCTCCGGAAAATCAAAGTGGGACCGGCCCCGCGAGCCGTATGGCTCAAGCGACCACGTTAGGTCGCGCTTGCTGCATGGAGTCGCATGCTCGTGGGACAGGCCCTTTCGGTCGCGCTTGCCGCATGGAGTTGCAAGCTCGTGGGACAGGCCCTTTAGATAGAGCTCTTAAAGATAGTAGAGTCAAGGGATAGGGGGAGAAGGCAGGAACGGGGTACTGATTGTGGATGATCAGCCATGATCACAGTGAATGGAGGTGCTGGCTCAAAGGGCCAAAAGCCTATTCCTGCACCTATTGTCTATTGTCTATTGTCTGTTTCCAAAAAGTTTATCTGCAAGTCAAATTGGTAGTAAAAAAGTCAAACGCAATGCTAGCATTTATTTCGGGATGGTCTGTATACCAAAACTGGGATGTAATGCTGGGGATCTATAAGGCACTGGTCAGGCCATATTTGGAATATTGTGAGCAATTGTTGGCACCATATTTGAGGAAGAATGTGGTGGCTTTGGGGAGGGTCCAGAAGAGGTTTACACGAATGATCCCTGGAATGAGAACTTGTTTAAGAAAGAACTGCAGATGCTGGAAAATTCGAAGGTAGACAAAAATGCTGGGGAAACTCAGCGGGTGAGGCAGCATCTATGGAGCGAAGGAATAGGCGACGTTTCGGGTCAAGACCCTTCTTCAGACTGATGTCGGGGGGGGGGGGGGAAGAAAGGAAGAGGCGGAGACAGTAGGCTGTGGGAGAGCTGGGAAGGGGAGGGGAAGAAGGGAGAAAGCAAGGACTATCTGAAATTGGAGAAGTCAATGTTCATACCACTGGGCTGTAAACTACCCAAGCAAAATATGAGGTGCTGCTCCTCCAATTTGCGGAGGGACTCACTCTGGCCATGGAGGAGGCCCAGGACAGAAAGGTCGGATTCGGAATGGGAGGCGGAGTTGAAGTGCTGGCCACCGGGAGATCAGGATGGTTATTGCAAACTGAGCGGAGGTGGTGGGCGAAGCGATCGCCAAGCCTGCGCTTGGTCTCACTGATGTAGAGCAGTTGACACCTGGAACAGCGGTTGCAATAGATGAGGTTGGGGGAGGTGCGGGTGAATCTCTGCCGCACCTAGGTGTTCTTGTACATCTGTCACTGAAAGTAAGCATGCAGGTACATTAGGCTGTGAAGAAAACTAATTGCATGTTGGCTTTCGAGAGAATTTGAGCTTAGAAACATAGAAAATAGGAGCAGAAGGAGGCCATTTGACCTTAGAGCCAAATTCATTGTGATCATGGCTGATGATCCACAATCAGTAACCCGTGCCTGCCTTCTCCCCATATACCTTGATTTCGCTAGCCCCTAGAGCTCTATCTAACTCCCTTTCAAATTCATCCAGTGAATTGGACTCCACTGCCTTCTGTGGCAGAGAATTCCACAAATTCATGACTCTCTGGGTGAAAAAGAAAAAGAAAATGACTTCCGGTGGCGCTATGGAGTAGGAGAGACTCGCGCCAACTAGCTCCGTGAAAAAACCGAAAAAACGGGAGGAAAAGACAGATCCTACCTGCAGAAACCGGGACCGATTGTTTTGTACTAAGCCCGTGACGTCATCAGGCGCGCGACACCGGCAGTATGTCGACTCAACATACTCCCCCCCACAAGGCAAAAAACGGCAAGTCTAAAGAGGTAGGCCCAACTGGAGCCTCGGCCTCAGGTTTAACAACATCCCGAGAAGACATCTCAAAGAAGAAGTATAAGACTGAGATGCAAGAATTAAAAGAAGAATTAAAAACATTCCTTAAGGAGGAACTTAAAAATCTCAGACAGAACTTTCAAGAGGTTAAAAAGGAGCTAACATCTTTAAAAAAAGAAATGCAAGAACAAATTAAAGAAGAGGTCACAGAGATTGTACACGAAGTCCTTGAAGACTGGAAATTAGAAATTGAAAGAAATATGACTCAAAACGCTGAAGAAGTAAATGGAAAACTGAATAAGATGGAATCCAGATTTGAGTCTAAACTTGAACCTATTCTCCTGACATTAGACCAACACTACAAGATTGTAAAAGAACTTGAGGAACTTGCTGAGACAAGCACCGCAACTACAAAACAACTCATCACTGAGAACCAACGCCTATCAAAGTTATTGTATCAAATAACTGAAAAATGTACAGACTTGGAGGGACGACAGAGGCGTCAGAACTTAAGAATCATGGGTATCCAGGAAGGCAGAGAGGGGACTCGTGACCCCCGTGAATTTGCTGCAGAAGTACTGAAAACAATTTTGAACCTGGATCGGGCGCCATTACTTGCCCGAGCGCACAGAGTGGGTCGCCCAAAGGTGGGCGACCGACCAAGAATAATGATAGTAAAGGTCCAATATGACCATGTATTGGATGACATGATGAGGAAAATTGGCAAAAGCAGAAATCTTGTATATGAAGGAGACAAGATTAGCGTATTCAGAGATTACCCCGTGGAAGTTGCTAAGAAAAGAGCGTTGTTCACAGAAACAAGAAGAATACTGAAGAACATAAAGAATCTGAGATATGGACTGTTATAACATATAACATATAACATATAACAATTACAGCACGGAAACAGGCCATCTCGACCCCTCTAGTCCGTGCCGAACACATAGTCTCCCCTAGTCCCATATACCTGCGCTCAGACCATAACCCTCCATTCCTTTCCCATCCATATAACTATCCAATTTATTTTTAAATGATAAAAACGAACCTGCCTCCACCACCTTCACTGGAAGCTCATTCCACAGAGCTACCACTCTCTGCGTAAAGAAGTTCCCCCTCATGTTACCCCTAAACTTCAGTCCCTTAATTCTCAAGTCATGTCCCCTTGTTTGAATCTTCCCTACTCTCAGTGGGAAAAGCTTTTCCACGTCAACTCTGTCTATCCCTCTCATCATTTTAAAAACCTCTATCAAGTCCCCCCTTAACCTTCTGCGCTCCAAAGAATAAAGCCCTAACTTGTTCAACCTTTCTCTGTAACTTAGTTGCTGAAACCCAGGCAACATTCTAGTAAATCTCCTCTGTACTCTCTCTATTTTGTTGACTACCCCGCAACACTGAGAGTCAGTTACGAGAAGAAGGAATACTTCTTCAACAAGCACATGGAAGCATTTGAATTTGCCAAGAAAGTCGAAGACAAGATCAAAGATTGAAAAATATTCAACTCTTAACACCTACTCGGACACTGCTATTTCGCAGAGAAGATATGGAACTCTAAACTTTAAACTATTATATTTAAGAGTTGCCTAAAATTCGCAATAAGAACTGGGTATATTTCCTGCAACGGTTAGTATATAATACTAACATTCTAGTACTAACCTCTAACCTCTAACAACTATTAATAATCAAGAATATTAACTAACACTAACTAATGATAACAAGATTATTTAGATTATTTAAGAATTAATTAAAAGTATGAAATATAAGTAAAGTATGATTCAGGTATTTTATAATGAGAAATGTTTGATGGCCCTCTCTCTGATGTTTTCGTTTTTGATTATTCTTAGATAAATGTTTATATTATACAAAACTAATATTTCAATTTGAGACTACTAATTATACCATTAATGGAATATAATCAATATTTCTTTCCCCCCCACAAATTGTATGCATCGAATTGGAAACTTTCCTTTCAAGGAAAGCACGGAGCTAGTATTTTTATAAACCAAAAGCTACGGAAGTCCATAGATGCTTAGCCACATTAGGGTGGCTATCACTAACTGCACTAATTGTAGTTGTAGTTGCTTTTCTTTTTTACTTTCCACACTTTACTAACCCTATTAGCTATCACCTTTTTTTATCTTATATCACATTATATTTTGTATTTGGAATGGAATTGCATATTTTATTTAAGGAGATACGTTCGGATGGAAAACAGACGTGACCTAAAATTCATCTACCTGAAGTTCAAGTATAAGGTAGGGTTGAGTGTGCTGAATCACCTGCTCTACCACTTAATCACAAGATGCAAGACATGAATATAAAAATTGGGGGTGAGGGAATTAAATTCTGTAGTTGGAATGTTAAGGGAATTAATGAACCTATCAAGAGAGGCAAAGTCTTAGCACATTTAAAATAATTGAAAACAGATATAATATTTCTCCAGGAGACACATCTTAAAAAGGAAGCACAACATAGACTGAAAGCAAAATGGATTGCTAAAGCGTACCATTCTTCATTCTCACATAAATCAAGAGGTGTTGCAATACTAATTCGTAAAGGTATACCCTTTAAACATATATCAATGATAGAAGACATTGAAGGCAGATATATTATAATAATAGGGGAGTTATACTTAAAAAAGGTGACTCTCCTCAATGTGTATGGACCAAATTTTGATAGCCCTCTGTTTTTTAAGAGAATTCTTAACAATATCCCGGAAGGTACACAACAAAACTTAATAATCGGTGGAGATTTAAATTGTACATTGGATGCTTGTTTGGATAGATCATCAACTCAAAGAAAACTAAAATCTCGATCAAGTGAATTTTTAAATTCATACATTAATACCACAAATATTAAGGACGTTTGGAGAATTGAAAATCCATCGGGCCGAGAATATTCATTTTACTCACCAGTACATAAAACTTACTCAAGGATAGACTATTTTTTAGTAGATTCAAAACTTATCCCATTCACCTATAACTCACAATATCATAACATCATAATCTCAGACCACGCCCCATTAACATTTATGATCAAAGTAAACGGAATGGCAGAGACACAGTCACAATGGAGATTTAATCCCCAAATCTTAAAAGATAAGTCATGTAATGAATATCTAGTAAAACAGATTAAAATGTTTTTTGAGGCTAACGATAGCCCTGAAATCTCTGCCTCCCTTCTTTGGGAGACATTTAAAGCATTTGTACGAGGAGCATTAATTTCTTCCCAATCATTTTTTAATAAAGAGAATAGGGCCAAACAACAGAAACTGGAAATGGAAATAAAGCAATTAGACACAGAAAATGCAGCAGCACCATCCACGATAAAACACAATAAAATTGCAGTATTGAAATATAAATTAAACAAGATTTATTCAGACCAAGTTATAAAACTTTATCAACATACAAAACAATTAAATTTTGAATTTGGTGACAAACCACAAAAACTATTAGCGCGTCAACTTCGCAAATTGGACGGGGAAAAAACAATATACAAAATTAGAACAGATAAGGGAGAAACATTAACACTGCCTAAAGATATTAATGATAGATTTCTACAATACTACCAAAAATTGTATTCATCTAAAATAACAGAACAATCAACGGGAATGGAAACATTTTTACAGAATTGTAAGTTTGCGGGTCTAGATCAGAAAGAGAGAGAATTGCTAGGGGCTGAAATTACGATAAAAGACATTGAAGAATCAATAAAGTCCTTAAAAAACGGAAAGGCGGCAGGACCCGATGGTCTAAATTCGGAATTTTATAAAAAAAATTATGATTTGCTTTCCCCACGCCTACAGACAATGTACAAATACGCCTACACTCAACAGAAACTCCCAGAAACTCTAAATGAATCAACAATCATACTTATACCAAAAACGGACAAGGATCTTGAAGACCCAGGTTCATACAGAGCTATAGCCCTCTTAAATACTGATCAGAAAATATTAACTAAGATTCTATCTAATAGATTGAGCTTAGTGATCAGTAAATTAATACATCCTGACCAAACAGGGTTTATCCCCAAACGGTATTCATTTTTTAATCTGAGAAGATTATTTAATATTATATACTCCAATAGAATCCCTAACGCAGAGCTAGCAATTATCTCGTTAGATGCTGAAAAAGCATTTGACCAGGTAGAATGGCCATATTTATTTTCGGTGATGGAAAAATTTCAACTAGGAGAGAAGTACTGTACATGGGTTAAATTGTTATATTCTAACCCAACAGCTAGAATATTAACAAACAAAATGTTATCAACTAAATGTAATCTCTCTAGAGGCTGTAGACAAGGATGCTCACTATCCCCACTATTATTTGCTCTTGCAATCGAACCCCTAGCAGAAAGCGTTAGAAACCATCCAGGAATATTTGGATACAATACTAGAGACACAAGGAATAAAATCTCCTTATATGCAGATGATATACTAATATATATTACAAAATTAGAAACTAGTATTCCAAACCTATTAAATCTAATAACTCAATTTGGTCAGTTTTCGGGATATAGAATCAATTGGAATAAAAGCGAAATCATGCCAATAACAAAATTCAATTTACATACAATACAACAATCCCCTTTTAAAATAGTTAAAGATAAATTTAAATACTTAGGAATCTATGTAACTAAGACATATACCTCTTTATTTAAACTAAATTTCCCACCCTTACTGAATAAACTACATAAGAATATTCAATACTGGAAAACACTCCCCATTTCAATGCTTGGGAGAATTAATGCTATAAAAATGATTTTTTTACCGCAACTGCTGTACCTACTTCAATTAATTCCGATATATATCCAAAAAACCTTTTTCAAAAAAGTCGACTCCATTGTTACAAGTTTTGTCTGGGATTATAAGAATCATAGAATAAGTAAAAAACATTTATGTAAATCAAAGATAAATGGAGGTCTGGCTTTGCCAAATTTCTTATTTTATTTTTGGGCAGTCCATATTAAAAACATGAATTTTTGGCTGGAAGAGATGGACCAACAACCAGATTGGCTAATGATGGAAAAGGAAGACTGTCTACCTTTTGAAATTGGACCGATCATATTTGCCCCCACAAAACTGCACAAAAAAACCTATAAAGAAAACCCCATAATACATAGTGGAATACGAATTTGGAAACAAATAAAAAAAGATTTAAAATTGAATAATATATCACTCTGCCTTCCCATTGTAAATAATCCTTTATTCAAATCATCCTTTATGGACAAAGGTTTCACACAATGGAAAAATCATGGAATCAAAAATATAGAACATCTTTATGGGAAAGGTACTTTTCTTTCATTTCAAGAGTTACAACTGAATTATGGACTGCACTCAAATAATTTCTTCAGATATTTACAAATTAGAGATTATGTTAAATCTAATACACAAGTTTACAGGAATAGGGAATCAGAAATTCTTGATGAATGTCTGAACAAGCATCCTAATACTGAAAAACTAATAGCTTATATTTATAACACCTTACTAAATAACGAGGTACCACCGACCGAACCATATAGATACAAATGGGAAAATGAAATAGGTCATCCTATCACGAAAGATATGTGGGACGAAAGTTTACAACAAATACATCAATGTTCATTAAATGCCAGACATACTTTAATACAATTCAAGGTCTTACATAGACTACACTTCTCTAAAATAAAACTAAATAGAATCTTCCCACAAATCTCTCCTATTTGTGATAAATGTCTACATTTAGAGGCTAATTTAACACATACGTTTGCAAACTGTATAAAACTTAAACATTTCTGGACAGATATTTTTGAAATAACTTCAGAAGTTATTAATACAAAACTGGACCCAGACACAAAATTAATAATACTTGGAATATCAGAACAAAGCTTAACACTCACAACAAACCAAAGAAACTTCCTCAATTACAGTATAATAACCGGAAAAAAATTAATATTAAAATTTTGGAAAGGCCCTACAACCCCCACAATTAAAATGTGGATTACGGAAATGTCGGAGACCCTATACTTAGAAAGAATTAGACTTGTCTTAATGGACAAACAAGATCTTTTCCATAAACTTTGGGCTCCATTCATTAACTATCTGAAGGGATAGATTGGCACAGCACGAGGACCCAGCTGAAACTTGAACTCAGGAACAGATGAAAAACTATACTCTATACTTTATAACCTACGAACCTATCTCCATTGATGTATTACAGGTAACTCATTCCACCTCCCTTGTTTTTCTGTTGTGTTGTTTCTTGTTTTTTTTTTGTTTTTTTTTTTGCTTTCTTTTTTATTTTGTAACTTTCTACCCTCTCTTTTTCTCGCTTTCTATAAAAAATAAAAATACTAGAAGCAGAAGTAATTGATAATGGAAAATTTTAATAATGTACGACTGATGTATATGAAAAGTTTTTTTTTTTACTATAATATGTAACTACATTTTATAATATGTCTACTTCTAATAAATAAATAAAAAAAAAAAAAAAAGAAAAAGCTTTTTCTCATCTCACTTTTAAATGGCCTCCCCTTTATTCTTAGACTGTGACACACATTGGGAACATTTTTACGGACTCCCCCAATATTGGGAACATTGGAAAATGATCACCTTGCTTAGGAGCAAGGAGGTCCTCCTGCAGTTGTACAGGGTCCTCGTGAGACCGCACCTGGAGTATTGTGTGCAGTTTTGCTCTCCTAATTTGAGGAAGGACATTATTGCTATCGAGGGAGTGCAGCGTAGGTTCACCAGGTTAATTCCCGGGATGGCGGGACTGACATATGATGAAAGAATGGGTCGGCTGAGCTTGTATTCACTGGAATTTAGAAGGATGTGAGGGGATCTTATAAAAACATATAAAATTCTTAGTGGATTGGACAGGGAAAATGTTTCCGATGTTGGGGGAGCCTAAGTCACAGTTTAAGAATAAGTGGTAGGTTAGTTCGGACTGAGATGAGGAAAAACTTTTTCATCCAGAGAGTTGTGAATCTGTGGAATTCTCTGCCACAGAAGGCAGCGAAGGCCAACTCACTGGACGTTTTCAAGAGAGAGTTAGATTTAGCTCTTTGAGCGAACGGAATCAAGGGATATGGGGAAAAAGGCAAAACGGGGTACTGATTTTGGATGATCAGCCATGATTATATTGAATGGCGCTGCTGGCTCAAAGGGCGAATGGCCTACTTCTGCACCTATTTTCTATGTTTCTATATCCACGCCCATCTAAAAGCCTCTTAAATGCCAATACCGTATCTACCTCCACCACCACCCTCAGCAGCGTTGCACGCACCCACCATTCTTTATGTAAATTAACTTGCCTTGCGTCTCATAATTTTACATACTTCTAACTTCTTTTTCACAGCAACATTGGCAATCACAACCAATGTTTATGAATCGATGTCATAGGAACAGAATGAGGCCTTTCGGCCCATCGAGTCTACTCCATCATTCAATCATGGCTGGGCTTGTATTCACTGGAATTTAGAAATATGAGAGGGGATTTTATAGAAATATAAAATTATAAAATAACTGGACAAGCTAGATGCAGGAATTTCCCCCCCAATGTTTGGGGAGTTCAGAACCAGGGGCTGCAGTTGAAGAATAAAGCGGAGGCCATTTACAACTGAGATGAGAAAAAACTTTCTCACCCAGAGAGTTGTGAATTTGTGGAATTTGCTGCCACAGAGGACAGTGGAGGCCAATTCACTGGATTAATTTATAAGAGAGTTAGATAGAGCTCTAGGGGCTAGTGGAATCAGGGGATATGGGGAGAAGGCAGGCACGGGTTATTGATTGTGGAAGTACAGTACTTTCATACCTGAACTTATCAAGAATCTCTCAATCTCTGCTTTAAAAATACCCAATGACGTGGCCTTCGGTGGCAATAAATTCCACAGATTCACCACCCTCTGACTAAATAAATTCTTCCTCATCTCCATTATAAAGGTACAGCCTTTCATTCTGAAGTCATGGCCTCTGGTCCTAGTCTCCTGCACATTGAAAACATCCTCTCCACATCCACTTTATCCAAGCCTTTCACAATTTGGTAAGTTTCAATGAGACACCCCCTCATCCTCCTAAAGTCCAGTGAGTACAGGCCGAGAGCCTGTAAACGTTCATTATACGTTACGCTAATCATCCTCGGGATATGCGCACACACATCCACCAAGCATTGCTGTCTGAGTCTGTCACACTGTTTACCAAATAAAAAAGCAAAAGCACTGTGGATGTTGGGAATACTTGATCAGCCAGGATATTGAATGGCTCGAATGGCCGAATGGCCTACTCATGCACCTGTTTTCTATGTTTCCTCCTGTAGATGACATGTGCATGTGTCTTTAACATAGTGACCTCACCACTACTAACCACTCCCCATATCAGAAGTATAAATGTAACCTCCCCACCCATTGATCTCTCTCTAGCTCCTGTGACAGACCACGTACAGCTAGGGCAGCAACGTTTGTGTATTACCAATAAAATAGTATTAAAGACAACAGTGTGTTATCGAAATACTTTACATGGTGTCAGAAGTGGGATCTGCGCCTCCTGTTTTTCGGGTTTTATTTGCTTTTGACCCAGTTACCTATCCCTTTTCTATCTCTCGTGCCATGGCTACCTCGTGCCGCAAGCCCGATGTGCTTGTCTTCGACTCGGACATTGCCCACCGGTGTGCGCGACTGAGCTGAGGCAGAGGTTTGCAAATGTTGCTCCAACCCCAAGCCTGGCCCTCCCTGTTGTTCACCGCGTCTCCATGGGGAGCGAGAGAGGTGGAGCCGGGGCTGTGTGCGTGAAGCACGCCGACTGGTGGGATGGGAGCAAAGATACTAGAGGAGCGCCTGTAGGATCTTTGGGCGGGAGCGCTGCCCTGAGATGATGAGGGACCATTGGTGATCAAGAGGAAGAGGACTGGACTTTGCTGCCATCCCTCACAGTGGGAACCATTATGGGGGGATGTTTTTATGTTTAATGTCAAATTTTTTAATGTTGTGTTTTATTTTTATTGGTGTGCTGCAAACGGCAAGTCAAATTTCACTACACCAATTGGTGTATGTGACAATAAATCTCCTTTGTCCTTGTCTGTACGGAGTTTGTACGTCCTCCCCCTTCACCTGCGTGGCTTTCTCCAGGATATCCGGTTTCCTCCCACAGTCCAAAGACGTACAGGTTTGTAGGTTTAGGAAAGAACTGCAGATGCTTGTTTAAATCAAAGATAGTCTGAAGAATGGTCTTGACCCTAAACGTCACCCATTCCTTCTCTCTAGAAATGCTGCCTGTCCCGCTGAGTTATTCCAGCATTTTGTGTCTATCTAAGGTTTAAGTTCATAAGGTCATAAGTAATAGGAGCAGTCTTAGGCCATTCGGCCCATCAAGTCTACTCCGTCATTCAATCATGGCTGATCTATCTCTCCCACCTAACCCCATTGTCCTGCCTTCTCCCCATAACCCCTGACACATGTACGAACCAAGAAACGATCTATCTCTGCTCTATATCTTTGTAGGTTTATTGGCTTTGGTATCATTGTAAATTGTCCCGAGGACATTGCGAGATAGTTAGTGTTAATGTGCGGGGATCGCTGGTCGGTGCGGACTTGGTGGGCCGAAGGGCCGGTTTCCGTGCAGTACAGTATCTCTAAACTAAACTGAACTGAACATCACAACCACCATCTTGTAGGTCTTCCTGAATTAGACGTTAGACACCTTCCTTCCATCAAGTACTCGGCAACTCTGCAGCACACGATGAACCCACAAAGTATTGACATCGAGGAGTTAACTCCAGTTTGTGAAGGGTCATCTCGAGAGCATTCTTTGGTAAACAACAGGAACTATTTTAGATTTCCATTAACATCCAGGATTAGTAAGTAACTGCTTGTGATTTAAGAGCTTGATCTAATTGTGGGATGGGCTGTATGAATGGGCCGTGTGTATTATCCTTGTTTAATGCTTTATACAATAAGCCACAGCCCTTCTGCCATTGATGAACATCTGCCCACATTGGCGCAGTTGGTAGAGTTCAGTTTAGTTTATTGTCACCTGTACTGAGGTACAGTGAATAGCTTTTGTTTCGTGCTGACCAGTGGAGCAGAAACACATGATCACAATCGAGCTGTACACTGTGTACAGATACATGCCAAAGGGAATAACGTTTAGTACAAGGTAAAGTCCAGCAAAAAAGCTGCTGCCTCACAGCGCCAGAGGCCTGTCTTCAATCCTAAACTTAGGTCCTGTCTGCGTGGAGTTCTCCTGAGTGTTCTGCTTTCCTCCCAAATCCCAAAGACGTGCAGGTTTGTAGGTAATTGCCCTAAAATAGTTCCTAGTGCGTAGGGAGTGGATGCGAAACATAGAACTGGTGTGATGTTTCCAGACTGTATCACCAAACTGAACAATTTTTTAGCTGCCAGTTACTTGGAATAAAGTTGAGTGATGGTGTCTGCAAGAGGAAGCTGGAAGCTTTGATTGAGCAAAAGCAGCTGGTTTCGGATGATAGGGGAAGCTGATACAGAACATCTGAACCATGAGGTAATTGACCTAATGACCTTTAATTGGCATCCCACATTGGGCCAGCAATAATTCCTTTGAGGGGAGTGGAAATGTTTTTGTTAAGGAACCGGAAATCTTATGCCAACTTGGTTCAACTCTGTGTTTACTTTAGACTTTACCAATACATCGCAGAAACAGGCTCTTCAGCCCATCGAGTTCACGCCGACCAGTGTTCCCGCGCATTAACACCATCCTACACATATACGTCTTTGGAGTGTGGGAGGAAACCGAAGATCTCGGAGAAAACCCACGTGGCCACGGGGAGAAGGTACAAACTCTGTACAGACAGCACCCGTAGTCGGGATCAAACCTGGGTCTCCGGTGCTACAAGCGCTGTAAGGCGCCACCGTGCTGCCCAGAGCAGGTTGGATTTCAAAGGCAATTGAAGTCTTGCAGCTCCCTGGCAGCTGGGCCACTGCAGGTCAGTGCTGCTCAAAGATAGACACAAACTGCTGGAATAACTCAGCGGGACAGGCAGCATCTCTGGAGAGAAGGGATGGGTGACGTTTCGGGTCGAGACCCTGCTTCAGACTGATGAAGTCTGTGATGAGGTCTGTGCTGCTAGTGACCACATGACCACTGTGAAAGAAGCTTTCACTCCAGCCTAGCCTCAGGGACCTGGAGCTTCTTTTGCTGAGTTAGGTGCTGAAGAATGAACAGATTGACCCACGATTTAGTCATTAGTGCTAGTTGGGTACAAATTGACGCCCTTTACGTTACATTAAAAGTTGACTGCCCAATTTCCTTCCACACTCCAAAGACATACAGGTTTGCAGGCTAATTGGTTTGGTAAAAATTGTAAATCGTCCCTAGTGTGTGCAGGGCCCCTCAGCCCAACTTGCCCATATTGACCAACATGTCCCAGCTACACTAGTCCCACTTGCCTGCGCTTGATCCATATCCCTCCAAATCTGTCCTATCCATGTACCTGTCTAACTGTTTCTTAAACGTTGGGATAGTCCCAGCCTCAACTACACCTATGGCAGCTTGTTCCTTTGTGTGAAAAAGTTACCCCTCATATTCGTATTAAATATTTTCCCCTTCACCATGAACCCATGTCCTCTGGTCCCAGATACCCCTACTCTGGACAAGAGACCCTGTGCATCTACCCGATCTATTCCTTTCATGATTTTATACACCTCTATAAGATCACTCCTCATCCTCCTGCATTCCAAGGAATAGAGACCCAGCCTACTCAATCTCTCCCTGTAGCTCTAGTCCTGGAAACATCCTCGTAAATCTTCTCTGAACCCTTTCAAGCTTGACAATATCTTTCCTATAACATGGTGCCCAGAACTGAACACAATATTCTAAATGCGGTCTCACCAACGTCTTATACAACTGCAACATGGCCTCCCAACATGTGTGGGGATCGCTGGTAGGCGTGGACATGGTGGGCCGAAGGGCCTACTTCCGTGCTGTATCTCTAAACTAAACTGAACTAAACTAAACTAAACCCAGGGCGTTTGATGGTATTGCTGGAGTTTCAAAGAATGAGGAGGGATCTCATTGAAATGTACAGAATTGTGAAAGGTGGATAGAGCGGATGTGGAGAGGATGTTTCCACTAGTGGGAGAGTCTAGGAATAGAGGTCATAGCCTCAGAATGATAGGACTTTCAAAGAATCTGTGGAATTCTTTGCCACAGAAGGCTGTGGAGACCAAGTCAGTGGATATATTTAAGTCAGAGATAAATAGATTCTTGATTAGTGCAGGTGTCAGGAGTTATGGGGAGAAGGCAGGAGAGTGGGGTTTGGAGGGAGAGATAGATTAGCCATGATTGAATGGTGGTGTAGACTTGATGGGCTGAATGGCCTAAGCCTGCTCCTGGAACCTATGGACATGAACATGAAGTGCCTAATATCTTTGATGTCATACAAGATACAAGATACATTTATTTGTCACATGTACTAATTGGTCCAGTGGAATGTGTGGTCGCCATACAGCCATACGAATAATAAAGAGCACAGAACACCATAGTCTTTAACACAGACAACCCCACACAGCGGAATCAAAGTTTCCCACTGTGAGGGAAGGCTCCAAAATTCAGTCATCCTCCTCTGTCGTCCTCCTGTGGTCGGGAGGCTCCCGAACCCCCCGCTGTCGGCGCTATGGGCGGCCTGATGTTCAGGCCCGCTCGCCGGGGTGATGGAAGTCAGACGTCGGGACTGGAGGACATCCTCAGCGGCTTGGACATCCGAATGGGCCACCGCCTACCGGAATCCGCGGCTCCCGAAGTCCACAGGCGGAGACCCACGCTGGCGGCCCTCGGCAAAGGGATCCCAGGACTCCGCGATTTTGTAGTCAGCGCCACCCGCGCTGGAAGCTCTTCAAACCACAGCTCCGCGATGTTGGAACAGCGGCCCAACACTCCGGAGCTTCAACGGCGATCCATATAGGCATCGCCCCGCTCCGCGGTGAATCCAGCGCTGCGCCGCTGCTGCTGAAGCTCTGGTCCGGGTCCCCGGCAGGAAAGGCCGCGCCAATCCAGGTGGTAGGCCGTGAGGAGGAGGGCGAGGTCGCGACTCGGAGAACAGTCGCGTCCTCATCAGGTAGTGACTGGGAAACGGTTTCCCGCTTACCCTACCCCCCTCCCCCAAACAGAAAAGCTCCAGTAAATCTCTAAAAACAAATTTTAAAACTGACTAAAATTAAAAAAAGACAGAAAAACAGACAGACTGTAGGCAGAGGCTGCCATCAATGCGGCCCCTAGTCATACAATAAAATTAATTTATTTAGAGAGCACCAGACCTCTTGTTATTTCACAAACGCTGTGGTGAACACCCGTGTGGAGCATGCTCTGTCATTAATAAGAGGGACTCCGTAATTATTCTCAGTGCACAGGAGATGAGGTAATTGTTGTGTCGCCACACTGTCTGATTACAGGTATTTTGATATCAGGGTCAAGTCAAGTCAAGTTTATTCGTCACATACACATACGAGATGTGCAGTGAAATGAAAAGTGGCAATTAACCACCAATAAAGTACCATTAATGCATGTTTTCAATTGTTTTGCGTAGGATGTAATTTGATGCAATAACACATACACACACACACACACACACACACACACACACACACACACACACACACACACACACACACACACACACACACACACACACACACACACACACACACACACACACACACACACACACACACTCTCTCTACCATGCTCACACATGTGTGCACACAATCAATAGTATCGCTGGAACTGTTCCACCTCTGCTGCACACTCGCACATTACTGCCTTTGTCCACTGTGATCGAACACAGGTTTATGAGCTGGAAGATATCAATCTACCCCGCAATGTTATAGGAAAGACAGCGTCAAGCTGGAAAGGCTTCAGAGAAGATTTACCAGGTTGGTGCCAGGACTCAAGGGACTGAGCTACAGGGAGAGGTTGAACGTGCTGGGACTCTATTTCTTGGAGCGCAGGAGGAACAGGGTTGATCTTATAGAGATTTATAAAATCATGAGAGGAATAGATCGGGTTGATGCACATTCTTTTGCCCAGAATAGGTTAATGCAGAGATACAGCAGGGAAACAGGCCCTTTGCCCTGCCAGGTCCATGCCAACCAGTGATCACCCTGCACATTAACACTGTCCTACACACACTAGGGACAATTTTATACATACACCAAGCCAATTAACCTACATATCTCCAAAAACGTCTTTGGAGTGTGGGAAGAAACCGAAGATCTTGGAGAAAACCCACGCGGCCACGGGGAGAATGTACAAACCCCGCACAGATAGCACCCATAGTCGGGATCAAACCCGGGTCTCCGGCTCTGCAAGCGCTGTTAGGCAGCAACCCTACCGCTGTGCCACTGTGCCGCACCATGCGGTAGGGGAATCGAGAACTTAAGGACATAGGTTTAAGGTGAGAAAGATTTACTGGGAACCTGAGGGGTAACTCTTTTACACAAATGGTGGTGGGTGTATGGAGTGAGCTGCCGGAGGAGGTAGTTGAGGCTGGGACTATCGCAACATTTGAGAAACATTTAGAAAGGCACATGGATAAGGTATGTTTAGTGGGATATGGATCAAGTGCAGGCAGGTGGGACTAGTATAGATGGGACGTTGGTCAGAGTGGGCAAGGTGGGCCGAATGGGCCTGTTTCCGTGCTGTATGACGATGGCCTATGACTATGATAGGCAGGGTATGTTTGGGGCAAAGCCATGGATGAGAGATGTGACGTCACACTGTAAAGTACGACCAATTGTCTGGAGGCGAATACATTCTAATCCAGGCAGCATTCTGGTTAATATAATAAAAAAGAATTGCAGGAGCCAGAGTATAGCAGAGATAGACACAAGATGCTGGAGTAACGCAGCGGGTCAGGTGAACAGCGTCTCTGGAGAACATGGGTAGGTGATGTTTTGGGCCGGGACCCTTCTTCAGACTGTACTACTGCAAGCCATGTTATAAACCACATACTCCTCCCACTGTGTGGCCTCCAGTGGCGTCTGATCCACGCGATGCTTTGGCTGCTGTGGACCCACCGCCTCGACCCGCGAATGTCCCGTCCCCTCGGGTGATCGCACTGCGGGGGAGGAGTGAGGAGGATGTGAATTTATGGAATTCCCTGCCACAGAGTGCAGTGGAGGCCAAGTCACTGGATGGATTTAAGAGAGAGTTAGATAGAGCTCCAGGGGCTAGTGGAGTCAAGGGATATGGGGAGAAGGCAGGCACAGGTTATTGATAGGGGACAATCAGCCATGATCACAATGAATGGCGGTGCTGGCTCGAAGGGCCGAATGGCCTCCTCCTGCACCTATTTTCTATGTTTCTATGATAGGCTATTACAACGTGGGGCAGGGGGATGATACCATTGCAGAGTGCCCATGAAACATGAGGCAAGGTGACAGTGTATTTACAGGGCATTGATCAGAACTGGAGCACCCGGCATGGGGGGACCACCGTGAGGGGGGGGGAACAAAGGGGGACCTGGCACGGGGTGGGGGGGGTGGAATTTGTCACCTTGTAAGCGCCCTTTATGGGCGACTATTTGTATACCTTGGGGAAGCAAGCAAGGAATTTCACTGTGACTCGTCACATGTGACAATTAAGTATTCAATTCAATTCAATTCATAGAAACAAAGAAAATAGGTGCAGGAATAGGCCATTCGGCCCTTCGAGCCATCACCATCATTCAATATGATCCAAAATCGGAACCTCGTTCCTGCTTTCTCCCCAGATCCCTTGATTCCATTAGCCCTAAGAGCTAAATATAACTCTCTCTTGAAAACATCCAGTGAACATCCACTGCCTTCTGTGGCAGATAATTCCACTGATTCACAACTCTGGGTGAAAACATTATTCTTTATCTCAGTTCTAAATGACCTACCCCTTATTCTTAAACTGTGACCCCTGGTTCTGGACTCCCACAACATCAGGAACTTGTTTCCTGCACCTGAGAAAGGTCTTTATATATTCTGTCGATGTCCCTCAAAGTTTTATAAGGTCACCCGACCACTATATCTAACAATTCAGTTCAAGAACCTCTCGCGGGCTGGGGCACATCAATCCAGGACACAGTGACCTGGGTACACAAAAAAGCTGGAGAAACTCAGCGGGTGCAGCAGCATCTATGGAGCGAAGGAAATAGGCAACGTTTCGGGCCGAAACCCTTCTTCAGACTGATCGGGGGTGGGGGGGGGCGGGGACAAGAAAGGAAAAAGGAGGAGGAGCCCGAAGGCTGGGGGATGGGAGGAGACAGCCCGAGGGCTGAGGAAAGGGAGGAGACAGCAAGGGCTAACAAAATTGGGAGAATTCGATGTTCATGCCCCCAGGATGCAGACTCCCCAAGCGGAATATGAGGTGCTGTTCCTCCAATTTCCGGTGCTGCTCACTGTGGCCATGGAGGAGACCCAGGACAGAGAGGTCGGAGACGGAGTGGGAGGGGGAGTTGAAGTGCTGAGCCACCGGGAGGTCAGCTTGGTTATTGCGGACCGAGCGGAGGTGTTCGGCGAAACGATCGCCCAACCTCCGCTTGGTCTCACCGATATAGATCTGCTGACATCTAGAGCAGCGGATGCAATAGACGAGGTTGGAGGAGATGCAGGTAAACCTCTGTCGCACCTGGAACGACTGCTTGGGTCTTTGAACGGAGTCGAGTGGGGAGGTAAAGGGACAAGTGTTGCATCTCTTGCGGTTGCAAGGGAAAGTGCCCGGGGAGGGGGTGGTACGAGAGGGAAGGGAAGAATTGACAAGGGAGTTATGGAGGGAGTGGTCTTTGCGGAAGGCAGATATGGGGGGAGATGGGAAGATGTGGCGAGTGGTGGGGTCACGTTGGAGGTGGCGAAACTGACGGAGGATTACTTTTTGTATGTGACGGCTGGTGGGGTGAAAGGTGAGGACTAGGGGGACTCTGCCCTTGTTGCGCGTGAGGGGATGGGGAGAGAGAGCAGTGTTGCGGGGTATGGAAGAGACCCTGGTGCGAGCCTCATCTATGGTGGAGGAGGGGAACCCCCGTTCCCTGAAGAATGAGGACATTTCAGATGCCCTGGTGTGGAACGCCTCATCCTGGGAGCAGATGCGGCGTAGACGGAGGAATTGGGAGTAGGGGATTGAGTCCTTACAGGAAGCAGGGTGGGAAGAAGTGTAGTCCAGATAGCCATGGGAGTCAGTGGGTTTATAGTGGATGTCGGTCAGAAGTCTGTCACCTGCAATGGAGATAGTGAGGTCAAGGAATGGTAAGGAAGTGTCGGAAATGGTCCAGGTGTATTTGAGTGCCGGATGGAAGTTAGTGGTGAAGAGGATGAAGTCAGTCAGTTGTGTGCGGGTGCAGGAGGTAGCACCAAAGCAGTCGTCAATGTAACGGAGGTAGAGGTCGGGGATGGGGCCCTGGTACGTATTGAACAAGGATTGCTCGACGTAACCGACAAAGAGGCAGGCGTAGCTGGGGCCCATGCGTGTGCCCATAGCTACGCCTTGTATTTGGTGGAAATGGGAGGAGTCGAACGTGAAGTTATTGAGGGTAAGGACCAACTCCGCTAGGCGGAGGAGAGTGTCAGTGGCTGGGTATAGGTTGCTTCTCTGGTCGAGGAAGAACCGGAGGGCTTTGAGACCATCCTGGTGGGGGATGGAGGTGTAGAGTGACTGGACGTCCATGGTGAAGATGAGGGGGTGAGGGCCTAGAGAACGGAATGCGCGGAGACGACGGAGAGTGTCTGAGGTGTCTTGAACATAGATAGGGAGGGATTTAACCAAGGGGGATAGGATGGAGTCAAGGTATTTGGAAATGAGTTCGGTGGGGCACGAACAGGCAGAGACAATGGGTCTTCATGGACAGTCAGGTTTGTGGATTTTGGGGAGAAGGTAAAATTGGGCCGTGCGGGGCTGGGGAACGATGAGGTTGGAGGCTCGGTCTGGTAGGGCGTGAGAGTTGATGAAGTCGGTGATGGTGCTGGAGATGGTGGCCTGGTGCTCGTCAGTAGGGTCATGGTCCAGGGGTAAAGTAGGGTCATGGTCCAGGGGTAAGTAGGAGGAGGTGTCCGAGAGTTGGCGCGTGGCCTCAGCTTTGTAGAGATCGGCGCGCCAGACTACCACGGCACCTCCCTTGTCGGCGGGTTTGATAACCCAATCTGGGTTGTTGCGGAGTGATTCGATGGCAGAACGTTCATGGGGGGAGAGATTGGAATGAGGCAGGGGAGTGGAGAAGTTGAGGCGGTTGATGTCGCGACGGCAGTTATTGATGAAGAGTTCTAAAGCCGGAAATTGGCCACGAGGGGGGTTCCACGAGGAGGGGGTGCATTGGAGACGGGAAAAGGGGTCATCAGTGGGGGGCGAGGACTCCTTCCCATGGAAGTACGCTGTGAGGCGGAGGCGACGGTAGAAGAGTTCCAAGTCGTTGTGGGCGCGGAATTCATTGAGATGGGGGCGGAGGAGGACAAAGGGACAAACCCGCTGAGTTTCTCCAGCTTTTTTGTGTACCTTCGATTTTCCAGCATCTGCAGTTCCTTCTTAAACACAATGACCTGGGACTGTGTACATTGCCGGCATCATCATGGCCAACTCACAAGGATAGGGAACAAGATTGTCTCCCTGTCATGTGTTTGGTCTCATGGAAGTTTAGCATTAGTTTTTGTTTTAGAGATACAATGTGGAAACAGACCCTACCGTCAGTGAGTCTGTGCAGACCAGCAATCACCCGTACACTAGTTCTATCTAGGGACAGTTTTATAGAAGCCATTTAACCTACAAATTTGCACGTCTTTGGAGTGTGGGAGAAGACCAGATCAGAAAGGTCACAGAGAGAAAGTACGAACTCCATACAGACAACAGCCATGGGCAGGAGCAAACCCAGTTCTCTGGCACTAGAAGGCTGCAGCTCAACCAGCTGCGCCACCGTGCCGCCCACTGTGTGTTCAAAGTGTTAGAAGGATTTGATAAGTGAAAAAAGGAGAGATTATTTCCTCCAGAACAAAGGGACGTAATCTTCAAATCAGTGCAATCAGTGTATTCAGGAGTAGAATCACTAGACAATAGACAATAGGTGCAGGAGTAAGCCATTCGGCCCTTCGGCCCTTCGAGCCAGCACAATATACACAATATTTATTGTCATTTGAACCTCAGGGAGGCTCAAACGAAACTCTGTTTCTACAGACATACAAACAAAAAACGATTACTACAAGACACACAACCAACTTAATTCACACAACCATCCATCATAGTGAATCTCCTCCTCACTGTGATGGAAGGCAAAGTCTCTTCTCTCCCCTGCTCTCCATTTTTTTCCCAGTGTTGAAGCCCCAGGCAGGCGATGGTAAGTCCCACGGCCATTTTAGGCCGCGCCGGGCGATGTACGGCCCCGCTCCAGGCCCAAAAGTCACAAAGTTGGAGACCCCCGGCAGGCGTTCGAATGTCCCACGGCCATTAAAGCCACGCCGGGCGATGTAAGGCCCCGCTCCGGGTCGTTCCAACCCCGCGACGCGGGCGGGAGAAGTCGCGTTGAGGGAGCTCCGAAAAGCAGTCTCTCACCCGGACCAGCGAGCTCCCAATATCACAGTCCACCGGACCTGCGGCTGCATCTGGAGCCTTCGAGCTCCAGGGTTGGGGCGCAGCAGCGAGTCACCACCGCTCCCCACGCTCCGAGGCCAGCCAGTCCGCAGCTCCGCATGGTAAGTCCGCAGCTCTGCAGGCTCCATGATTGGAGCCCCCAGGTCGTTCCGGTTGGAGGCTGCTCCATGGTGCTAGGCCCCAACGACAACGGAGACCCGACAGGGGAAAGGTCGGGTCTCCCATGCAAGAGATTTTTTACAGTTCCCCTCCCCCCCGCCCCCCACATAAAAACAGTTAAAAACAGTATAAAAAAACACAACAACTACATTTAACGAGGCAAAAAATAAAAAAAGACAGACAGGCTGTAGGGGCCGCTGCAACAGTGAGTCACGCTGTGTGAAAAAGTGTTTCATCTTCTCCGTTCTAAATGGCTTACCCCTTATTCTTATACTGTGGTCCCTGGTTCTGGATTCCCCCAACATCGGGAACATGTTTCCTGCCTCTAGCATGTCAAAACCCTTGAAACGCATCTTAAACACCAAGATCAGATGAGATTAAGGGCGAATTGGATAGGCCAAACATATCACTCTTCACACACCTCGAAATCCAGAGGTACCGCAATTATTATTCGCAAAGGAATACCATTTAAATCAAAGAACATTAAATCAGATAAGGAAGGGAGATATCTTATAGTTACAGGAGAGATCCATGCTACGCCAATCATATATGCGCCCAATTTTGATAATCCTCAATTTTTCAATAAAATCTTGAATACAATCGTAGAATTCAACTACCAAAATGTTATAATTGGAGGAGACTTCAACTGTGTTTTAGACCTGTATTTAGATAAATCGATGCAAAAACAAAGAGGTATTATGAAATCTAAAACTAGTGAACTCTTAAATACATACACAAAAAATACAAATATAACAGACGTTTGGAGGATTGCGAATCCGACTGGAAGGGAATACTCGTTTTATTCAATGGTACACAAAACATACTCACGTATAGATTATTTCCTAGTGGATACAAAACTAATCCCTTACACTATGAACACTAAATATCACACCAATACGATTTCAGATCACTCCCCGCTAACTTTATTTTTAAAACTGGAAGGAATGTCTACGAATAAATCGTTCTGGAGGTTTAACTCGCAAATTTTAAAAGACCCACAAGGGAGTATATATCTAAAAAAACAGATGGACTTATTTTTTGAGACAAATGATACACCAGACATATCGCCCACTTTACTATGGGAATCCTTCAAAGCATTTATTAGAGGAGTCATTATCTCATACCAAGCTTTTCAAAACAAAAAGAATAAGAATGAACAATTAGAAGAACACATCAGACTAGATATAGATAATGCTAAAGATCCAACTATGGATAAACATAATAAAATATTAATATTGAAATTTAAACTAAATAAGTTATTATCAGAGAAAGTTATAAGACTATTCCAAATTACAAAACAGGAACACTTTGAATTTGGGGATAAACCCCACAAACTTCTGGCACGCCAACTGAAAAAACGGGAAAAAGACCACGCAATTTTAAAGATTAAATCAGATAGAGGGGAATTATTAACACTACCTAATGATATCAATAAAAGATTCGCTCAATTTTACCAGAATTTTTACACATCCAAAACGCTAACAGATAATAATAAAGTTTCAAAGTTCTTGGACAATTGTAATCTTCCAAAACTAGAATTGAAGGAACAAGTGGAACTAGGAGCACAAATTACATCTAAGGAGATAGAAGACACAATAAACACACTAAAGAATGGAAAAACACCAGGACCAGACGGATTCAGCAACGAATTTTATAAATGTTTTTACGACAAAGTTACACCACGTTTACAGAAAATGTATACATACGCTTTTAAAGAACAAATCTTACCTGAAACACTGGCAGAATCAACGATTTCATTAATACTTAAAAAAGATAAAGACATAGAAGAACCAGGCTCATATAGAGCTATTGCTTTGTTAAATACGGATCAAAAAATATTAGCGAAAACACTAGCTAGAAGACTAAGTAAATATGTTAGTAAATTAATAAACGAGGATCAAACGGAATTTATACCCAAGAGACATTCATTTAATAACCTGAGACGTCTGCTTAACATAATGCATTCACACAAACCTCAAGAACAAGAGTTATCAATCATTTCATTGGATGCAGAAAAAGCATTTGATCAAGTAGAATGGGATTATATGATTAAAGTATTGCAAAAATTTCAAATGGGAGAGAACTTCATCGCATGGATAAAATTATTATATAACAAACCTATGGCTAGAATATTAACTAATAATATGCTATCTAAAAAATTCCAATTATCAAGGGGCAATAGACAAGGATGTTCATTATCACCGCTGTTATTTGCTCTGGTAATTGAATCTTTAGCTGAAAAAATCCGAACACACCCAGGTATTTACGGTTATGATACAAAATATTCAAATAACATAATATTTTTATATGGAGACGATGTACTACTGTACATCACAAAACCCCAAATTAGTACACCAAACATACTAAATCTAATTGAGGACTTTGGATCTTTCTCAGGATACAGAATAAACTGGAACAAAAGTGAAATTATGACGATAAAACCGAAAGACTCAACACGTCTCTTAAAATTCCCCTTTAAAATAGGCACAGAAAAATTGAAACATTTGGGAATTGAAATTACTAGAAACTATCACGCTATGTTTAACGCCAATTATAGTCCCTTACTTAAGAAACTAAATAGTCTAATCAAATTCTGGAAAACGCTCCCGATGTCTTTAATAGGTCGAATAAATGCTATAAAAATGATCTTTCTACCACAAACCCTATATCTATTTCAATCAATACCTATATATCTTCCAAAAAAGTTTTTCAAAAAACTACTCAGACATTACAAATTTTATATGGGACTATAAATCCCACAGAATACAAAGAACACACCTTAGTAAACCCAAAGAGCTGGGTGGTCTAGCGCTCCCTAACTTTATGTACTATAATTGGGCAGTAAATATTAAAAATATGATTCACCTGCTGGACAATTCTGCCCAGCAGGTGGACTGGATTGTAATGGAGAGAGAGGACTGCTCTCCGTGTAATATAGGAGCGACTCTCCTTTCACCAATGAATCTGAATAACAAAAATTACAATAGAAATCCAATCATACATAGCACAATTAGAACTTGGAAACAAATAAAACAGAATCTAAAATTAAGAAATCTATCTCCTTTAATGCCAATAGTCAATAATCCGTCATTTAAACCTTCTACTATAGATAAATCATTTACACAATGGGAAAAAATAGGAATCAAAACGCTCGGAGACTTGTATGAATTCGGAAAATTATTATCATTTCAACAATTACAACTGAAATATAATTTGAAAAATAATCAATATTTTAAATATCTTCAATTGTGTGACTATCTGAAAAAATACACAAAAGACTATCATAACATGCCCCCAGACTTACTGGACGAAGCAATGAAGACAAAGGCCGAATCAGCAAACCTAATATCATACTTATACAACACTATTTTAAATATAGAAATACCTACAACTGATGGGATTAGAAGAGACTGGGAACAAGAACTAGCTATAAAAATGTCAAAAGAGAGCTTACAATATGTTCATAAATGTTCGATCAACGTACGACATACTCTAATTCAATTCAAAACATTACATAGACTATACTATTCAAAAACAAAAATAAATAAACTTTTCCCTAACGTCTCACCCATTTGTGATAAATGTCAGTCTCATGAAGCTACCATAGCGCACTCTTTTGTTTTTTGTATAAAAATCCAAAAATTCTGGAACGAAATATTTGAAATCTTCACAAAACTATTTAAAATAAAACTCATACCAAAAGCAGAATGGATTATTTTTGGAATAACGGAAGGTAGCCCTGAACTAAACGTGTTTCAAAAGAATTTACTTAATTACGGGTTAATAATGGGAAAAAAGCATACTCAAATTCTCGAAAAATGCTCCTATATCAACAATAAAAATGTGGATTTCAAACATGTTCGAAACATTACATCTGGAAGAGATGAGACTCCTCCTAGCAGGCAAAGCAGACCACTTCCAAAAGACGTGGTCTGCCTTTATGGACTTATTACAAGCATAAGGTGCAATAGTAATTTAAAAAATAAATGGTGCCAGGATCTGGTAATGGGGGGTGAAAAATATGGTTGGTATATCCCTTTTTGCGGAGGTTTTCTTTTTTTATAATAGAGCGATTGTTACTCTTTCTTTCTTTCTTTCTTTCTTTTCTAGGGTCTATTTCTTAACTTTCTTCTCTAACTCCTTTTCTAATGGGCTTTCTTTTCCCAACACTTTCCTGCACCTTCATGACTCTTTCTCACTTTCCTTACTTCTTTTATTTCTATCTTTTTTAAAGTTCAAAAAATGAAGGGGTACAACAAATGTAATGAGATATATGTGGTGTGTATTACTGCAACTTATTGTACTTCTAATAAAAATAAAATGTAAAAAACCCCCCAAAAACCCGTGAAAATCTTATATGTTTCATTAAGAACCCCTCTCATCTTCCTAAATTCCAGAGTGTACAAGCCCAGCTGCTGCATTCTCTCAGCATATGACAGTCCCGCCATCTCGGGAATTAACCTTGTGAACCTACGCTGCACTCCCTCAATAGAAAGAATTTCCTTCCTTAAATTCGGAGACCAAAACTGCACACAATACTTCATACTGCACACATGTGTGAAATACCACAATACTTCACAATACATTTGTCCTTAGTACCGTCTATATCTCTTGGTCCTCTTTCCCCTGACTCAGTCTGAAGAAGGGTCTCGACCCGAAATGTCACCTACAAAGTTCTTTGGTCACCTATCCCGCTCTAGGGCCGAATGGCCTACTCCTGCACCTAATTTCTATGTTTCTATGTTTCTATGATCGTTGCTTTCGTACGTCTGTCCGTGTGTTTGCTCGCTCTTGGTGCCGGCGCTTCTCCCCTCAGATTCCGCCAAACAAACACAAACAAATACACTCAGCATGTCCAGCAGATCAGTGCGGGCCGAGGCCAGGAGCTGGGCGAAGGATGACATCACGGTCATGGTAGCTGTCGAAAATGTACGAAAATTATAAGGGGGCAATTAAAAAAAAAAAGATGTTTAACAAAAAAAGGGGGCCGGCGATCGCTTCGTGCCCGTGTCGGAGGGAATGGGGGGGGGGGGGGGTGGGGTGGTGGAGGATGGTTTCAGTTCCTCTTTCCCCTGACTCAGTCTGAAGCCGGGTCTTGACCCGAAATGTCACCTATTCCTTTTGTCCAGAAATGCCGCGCGACCCGCTGCATTTTGTGTCTATCTTTTAATCTCTCAGCCTGATATAGCAGAATCTCCCTGAATTAGCTTGACGCCATGACGGACGCCGGTTACGCAAATGGCGCTGAAGTTTACCCATGACCCTACTACGGCTTTTCAGCGGAGTGGACCATCTTGCTCGCTGTAGGATCTTACTACACAAAGTAGTAAACACTGCCCAATCCATCATCGGCTCTGACCTCCCTACCATCGAGGGGATCTATCGCAGTCGCTGCCTCAAAAAGGCTGGCAGCATCATCAAGGGCCCACATCATCCCGGCAACACACTCATCTCCCTGCTACCTTCAGGTAGAAAGTACAGGAGCCTGAAGACTGCAACGTCCAGGTTCAGAAACAGCTTCTTCCCCACAGCCATCAGGCTATTGAACTCAACTCAAACAAAACTCTGAACATTAATAGCCTATTAATAGCACAAGGGCCACATCTAACTCCCTCTTGGCTATATTTAAGATGTGGCCCTTGTGGCTAAGGGGATCAGAGGGTATGGAGAGAAGGCAGGTACGGGATACTGAGTTGGATGATCAGCCATGATCATATTGAATGGCGGTGCAGGCTCGAAGGGCCGAATGGCCTACTCCTGCACCTAATTTCTATGTTTCTATGTTTCTATTATCTGTTTATTTATTCATGTGTGTGTATATTTATACAATGGTATATGGACACACTGATCTGTTCTGTATTCATGCCCTCTATATTCTGTTGTGCTGAAGCAAAGCAAGAATTTCATTGTCCTATCTGGGACACATGACAATAAACTCACTTGAATCTTGAATCTTGAGACCACGCCGAACAGTGATCCTGCATATTAACACCATCCTACACCCACTAGGGACAATTTTACATTTATACCAAAGATCTCTGAGAAAAGCTATGCGGGGAGAATGTACACACTCCGTACAGACAGCACCTGTAGTCGGGATCAATCAGAGAGCCATCAGAGTTACATTCCTGCTTTGGATTCTGTCTTCAGTTTTGATTCGACTGATTTATGTAAGTAAAACGTGTATCCTCAACTTCAATGTCTCTGAGCAGCTGCTTCCAGCATCAGCAGTCACAGATCAACACTGCCACCCTGTGGCGATATTCCATATTTGCAGCACAGATGTCACCGTGATGTGTCTCAGATGCTAGTTTACAAAAAGAACGTCACCTATCCATGTCCTCCACAGATGTTGCCTGACCCGCTGAGTTACCCCAACATTATGAGGGTATTTTTGTCACTGCATGGGGTCAGATTTCAGATAGATGATGTAACAGTCTGTTTCTTCCCAATGTTAATTGCAAGCCAGATTTAGGAATTGAGCTGAAGAAGGGTGAGAGAGAGGGCGAGTGTGGATAGGGAGGGACTTTGGCCCACGGAATTACACCAATCGTTAATTCTCTATTTACATCAATCCTACAAATGTCGTTAACCCTCGCCACAGCCCTATCAACTCCCCCATCCCACCAATTCTATCACCTAACATTCATTTACAGAGGTTTTAGTTCTAGTTTTTTTAGTTTTAGAGACACAACGCAGAAACAGGCCCTTCAGCCCAACAAGTCCGCACCCATCTGCGATCGCCACATATCAACACTATCCTACACAACTAGGGACAATTTACATTTTAACAAAGAGAATCCACCTACAAACCTGTACGTCTTTGGAGTGTGGGAGGAAAACGAATATCTCAGTGAAAACCCACGCGGTCACAAGGAGAACGTACAAACTCCACACAGGCTGCACCCAAAGGTCAGGATCGAACCCGGATATCTGGCACTGTGATGCAGCAGCACTACCAGCTGCACCACTGAGCCGACTATTGTCCATCATAGTGTCTTGAGTTTTTTGATATTCAATGAGATCAACAAATGGTTTAGTTTAGTTTAGTTTAGTTTATAGAAACATAGAAACATAGAAATTAGGTGCAGGATTAGGCCATTCGGCCCTTCGAGCCTGCACCGCCATTCAATATGATCATGGCTGATCATCCAACTCAGTATCCTGTACCTGCCTTCTCTCCATACCCTCTGATCCCCTTAGCCACAATGGCCACATCTAACTCCCTCTTAAATATAGCCAATGAACCGGCCTCGACTACCCTCTGTGGCAGAGAGTTTCAGAGATTCACCACTCTCTGTGTGAAAAATGTTCTTCTCATCTCGGTTTAAAAAAATTTCCCCCTTATCCTTAAGCTGTGACCCCTTGTCCTGGACTTCCCCAACATCGGGAGCAATCTTCCTGCATCTAGCCTGTCCAACCCCTTAAGAATTTTGTAAGTTTCTATAAGATCCCCTCTCAATCTCCTAAATTCTAGAGAGTATAAACCAAGTCTATCCAGTCTTTCTTCATAAGACAGTCCTGACATCCCAGGAATCAGTCTGGTGAACCTTCTCTGCACTCCCTCTATGGCAATAATGTCCTTCCTCAGATTTGGAGACCAAAACTGTACGCAATACTCCAGGTGTGGTCTCACCAAGACCCTGTACAACTGCAGTAGAACCTCCCTGCTCCTATACTCAAATCCTTTTGCTATGAAAGCTAACATACCATTCGCTTTCTTCACTGCCTGCTGCACCTGCATGCCCACTTTCAATGACTGGTGTACCATGACACCCAGGTCTCGCTGCATCTCCCTTTTTCCTAGTCGGCCACCATTTAGATAATAGTCTGCTTTCCTGTTTTTGCCACCAAAATGGATAACCTCACATTTATCCACATTATACTGCATCTGCCAAACATTTGCCCACTCACCCAGCCTATCCAAGTCACCTTGCAGTCTCCTAGCATCCTCCTCACAGTTAACACTGCCCCCCAGCTTAGTGTCATCCGCAAACTTGGAGATATTGCCTTCAATTCCCTCACCCAGATCATTAATATATATTGTAAATAGCTGGGGTCCCAGCACTGAGCCTTGCGGTACCCCACTAGTCACTGCCTGCCATTGTGAAAAGGACCCGTTTACTCCTACTCTTTGCTTCCTGTTTGCCAGCCAGTTCTCTATCCACATCAATACTGAACCCCCAATGCCGTGTGCTTTAAGTTTGTATACTAATCTCTTATGTGGGACCTTGTCGAAAGCCTTCTGGAAGTCCAGATACACCACATCCACTGGTTCTCCCCTATCCACGCGACTAGTTACATCCTCGAAAAATTCTATAAGATTCGTCAGACATGATTTACCTTTTGTAAATCCATGCTGACTTTGTCCAATGATTTCACCACTTTCCAAATGTGCTGCTATCCCATCTTTAATAACTGACTCTAGTAGTTTCCCCACTACCGATGTTAGACTAACTGGTCTGTAATTCCCCGTTTTCTCTCTCCCTCCCTTCTTAAAAAGTGGGGTTACGTTTGCTACCCGCCAATCCTCAGGAACTACTCCAGAATCTAAAGAGTTTTGAAAGATTATTACTAATGCATCCACTATTTCTGGAGCTACTTCCTTAAGTACTCTGGTATGCAGCCTATCTGGCCCTGGGGATTTATTGGCCTTTAATCCATTCAATTTACCCAACACCACTTCCCGGCTAACCTGGATTTCACTCAATTCCTCCAACTCCTTTGACCCGTGGCCCCCTGCTATTTCCGGCAGATTATTTATGTCTTCCTTAGTGAAGACGGAACCAAAGTAGTTATTCAATTGGTCCGCCATATCCTTGTTCCCCATGATCAACTCACCTGTTTCTGACTGCAAGGGACCTACATTTGTTTTAACTAATCTCTTTCTTTTCACATATCTATAAAAACTTTTGTAGTCAGTTTTTATGTTCCCTGCCAGTTTTCTTTCATAATCTATTTTTCCTTTCCTAATTAAGCCCTTTGTCCTCCTCTGCTGGTCTCTGAATTTCTCCCAGTCCTCCGGTATGCTGCTTTCTCTGGCTAATTTGTACGCATCATCCTTCGCTTTGATACTATCCCTGATTTCCCTTGTTATCCACGGATGCACTACCTTCCCTGATTTATTATTTTGCCAAACTGGGATGAACAATTTTTGTAGTTCATCCATGCAGTCTTTAAATGTCTTCCATTGCATATCCACCGTCAACCCTTTTAGAATTAATTGCCAGTCAATCTTGGCCAATTCACGTCTCATACCCTCAAAGTTACCTTTCTTTAAGTTCAGAACCATTGTTTCTGAATTAACAATGTCACTCTCCATCCTAATGAAGAACTCAACCATATTATGGTCACTCTTGCCCAAGGGGGCACGTACAACAAGACTGCTAACTAACCCTTCCTCATTACTCAATACCCAGTCTAAAATAGCCTGCTCTCTCGTTGGTTCCTCTACATGTTGATTTAGATAACTATCCCGCATACATTCCCAGAAATCCTCTTCCTCCTTATTGTCATGGGTTTTGCATTTGAACCTTTTCTGAAAAATAGGAATGACAACACAACTAGATTTTGTGGTAGGATGGGGTTTGAACTCACAATGACCTGACATGAGAGGAATAGAGCGGGTAGACGCACAGAGTCTCTTGCCCATAGTAGGGGAATCGAGAACCAGGTTAAACTGAGGGAGGATGAGGAAAGATTTAATAGGAACCTGAGGGGTAACTGTTGCACACAAAGGGTTGTGGGTGTATGGAATGAGCTGCCAGAGGAGGTAGTTGAGGCAGGTACAATCGCAACGTTTAAGAAACATTTATACAGGTACATGGATAGGACTGGTTTAGAGGGATATGGGTCAAATGCAGGCGGGTGCGACGTGTAGATGGGACATGTTGGCCGGTGTGGGCAGATTGGCCTGAAGGGCCTGTTTCCATGCTGTATAGCTCAAGGACTCTATGACTATGACAGAGGTCATGGTGCTGTTGCCACTGAGACACAGTGAAAGATCTGACGAGATGCAGTGTTTAAAAAAAATCCAATTTGTCTCTTCTCATCAGTGACTGTCCTAGCTGAGAATTTCCAGCATTTCCTGTTATCATTTCAGATTCCCGCAGCTTGTAATTTTCCTACGGTTTAAAAGTTGAATGGGCAGTGGACAATTCCTCCCACTGAGCCACCCATGGCCTTGCGCTGAATCTGCAGCTTATTTCAGTGCTTTGATGGTAATCAACGCTGATTACACTCATCCGGTGTAGATGCTGTTAACCTCTGTCCCTGCTCATCACTTTGTGAGAAGTGCCTTTGACGTGAAATCGTTCACAACCCCAAGTGTTCAGTGGCACAGATACAAAATGAACCAGTGCACCAAAATGAACTCTGCACATTAACACTATCCTACACACACTGGGGACAATCTTTACCGAAGACAATTAGCCTACAAAAGCTGTACGTCTTTGCAGTGTGGGTGGAACTCAGAGAAAATGTCACCAGGTCACGAGGAGAATGTACAAACTCTGTACAGACAGCATCCGTTGTCAGGATCGAACCGGGGTCACTGGCGCTGTAAGGCAGCAACTCTACCGTTGCTCCACTATGCTGCCCGAGTCTTTTATTTCACTTAAATTTTTATTGATTTTTAAGAGATATATACAAAACAGTGCAACACCATCACCATAAATAAAACAAAGTAAGAAAAACAACAATCAAAATAAAAAAATAAGCAGATAGGGGGAAAAAAAAAAGAAGTAAATAAAAAAATTTTTTGGAATAAGACCGTGTGGTTCACTTACCAAATTAAAAAAAGAAAAAACATTACATTGATTTGTTATCTGGAGATAATGCTGCCCGAGTCTAATGGACTGTTTATTCAGATGGACTGACGTAAATGGAAAGGAAAGCTGCACAGTGCGTGAGATCCATTGTGTGTCCCCATCGGAGCTGAAACATTCTTCACGCAGAAACCCGAAACATCAATGCCTTCGAGAGACGCTGCCTGACCCGCTGAGTTACTCCAGCACTTTGTGACTTGACCTAAAGTTAACATGACTAACCAAGTAAAATATTAACCTACAAAGATGCATTAAACAGGTTACTCCCTTTGATCAAATGCACCAGGGAGAAATTTCATACATATATTCATAGTCAAACATCGTGGAAACAGGCCCTTCGGCCCAACTTGGCCACATTGAACAGCATATCCCATCTACATAGTCCCATCTGCCTGTGTTTGCCCCATATCCCTTCAAACCTGTCCTATCCACGTACATGTCGAAATGTTTCTTATGTGTTACCTCCGTACCTATGTTCAAGAAACCTCACACACTCTTCGTCTACTACAGGACTTCCGTTTTCTAGGCGTCCATTCCCACATCTACACCATGGATGTCCAGTCACTCTACACCTCCGTCCCCCACCAGGAGGGTCTTAAAGCCCTCCGTTTCTTCCTCGACCGCAGAACCAACCAATCCCCGTCTACTGATACTCTCCTCCGCCGACCCTTACCCTTACCCATAACAAATTTTTGTTTGACTCCTCCCATTTTCTCCAAATAGTTCTATACCCCATAACTCTGCTCTCATTCCCCATCCCCCACTCGTAACAAGGGCAGAGTCCCCCTTATTCTCACCTTCCACTCCACCAGCCGTCACATACAACAAATAATCCTCCGACATTTTCACCACCTCCAACGGGATCCCACCACTGGCCACATCTTCCCATCTCCTCCCCTGCTTTACGCAGTGACCGCTCCCTCCGTAACTCCCTGGCCAATTTGTCCCTTCCCACCCAAACCACCCCTTCCCCTGGTACTTTCCCTTGCAACCGCAGGAAATGCTACACTTATCGCTTTACCTCCCCCCTTGACTCCATTCAAGGACCCAAGAACCTCTTTCCAGGTGCGGCAGAGGTTCACCTGCACCTCCTCCAACCTCATCTATTGCATCCGCTGCTCTAGGTGTCAGCTGCTCTACATCGGTGAGACCAAGCGTAGGCTTGGCGATCGCTTCGCCCAACACCTGCGCTCGGTTCACAATAACCAACCTGATCTCCCGGTGGCTCAGCACTTCAACTTCCCCTCCCATTCCGAATCCGACCTTTCTGTCCTGGGCCTCCTCCATGGCCAGAGTGAGGCCCACCGTAAATTGGAGGAGCAACACCTCATATTTTGCTTGGGCAGTTTACACCCCAGTGGTATGAACATTGACTTCTCTAATTTCAGGTAGTCCTTACTTTCTCCTCCCCTTCTCAGCTCTCCCTCAACCTACTGTCTTCGCCTCTTCCTTTCTTCTCCCTGCCCACCCCCCCCCCCCCCCCCCACCCTCACACAGTCTGAAGAAGGGTCTCGACCCGAAACTTTGCCTATTTCCTTCTCTCCATAGATACTGCCTCAACTGCTGAGTTCATCCAGCATTTTTGTCTGCCTTCAATTTTCCAGCATCTGCAGTTCCTTCTTAAACATGAGTGTTACGATAGTACCTGCCTCAACTACCTCCTCCGACAGTCTGAAGAAGGGTTTCGGCCCGAAACGTAACCTATTTCCTTCACTCCATAGATGCTGCTGCACCTGCTGAGTTTCTCCAGCATTTTTGTGTACCTTCGATCTTCCAGCATCTGCAGTTCCTTCTTGAACACATACCTCCTCCGACAGTTTGATAAAAATTTATCCCTCAAGTTCCTATTAAATCTGTTCCCCCTTATCGTCCTCTGGTTCTCGATTCTTCTACTCTGAGCAAAACTCACTTGAACTTGAACTTGAACTTGAGTGTGCATCAACGCAATCTATTCCTCTCATGATTTTGAATGCCTACTGCATCCTTCATCCTCCTGCGTTCCAAGAAATAGAGTCTTAGGCTGCTCAAACACTTCCTATAACTCAGGCCCTCAAATCCTGGCCACATCCTCATAATCTTCTCTGCACCCTTTCTGGCTTGATAACATCGTTCTCATAACATGGTGCCCAGATCTGAACACAATACTGTAAATGTGGCCGTACCAACATCTTATATAATGCAACATGACCTCCAACCTCTATACTCAATACTCTGACTGATGAAAGCCAAAGTGCCAAAAGCCTTTGTGACCACCCTATCTACCTGCGACTTGACCTTCAAGGAACCATGCACCTGTACTGTGACACCACTTTCAAGGAATTGTGTACCTGCAATGCTAGATCCCTCTGCTCTACAACGCTCTCCAGAGCCCAACAATTCACTCTGTAGTTCCTGCCCATGTTAGATTTCCTAAAATCCAACTCCACACATTTCTCTGTATTAAATTCCATCAACCATTCCTCAGCCCACCTGGCCAACGGATCTTTAGCTTAGAGATACAGCACTGAATCAGGTCCTTCGGCTCACCAGGTCCACACCGACCAGTGATCCCCGCACATTAACACCATCCTAAACCCACTCGGGGCAATTTTTAAGTTGATCAAGCCAATTAACCTACAATACTGTACATCTTTGGAGTGTGGGAGGAAACCGAAGATCTCGGAGAAAACCCACGCAGGTCACGGGGAGAACGTCCAAACTCCGTACAGACAGCACCCGTAGTCGGGATCGAACCCGGGTCTCCGGCGCTGCATTCGCTGTAAGGCAGCTACTCTACCGTTGAGCCACCCTGATCTAGATCCTGCTGCAATTTTTGACAACCACCTTCACTATCTGCAATACCACCCACTTTTGTGTCATCTGCAAACTTGCAAATAGTGCCATGTATGTTCTTAGCCAAATAGAACACATTAATGTTCTCGTAAACCAATATTGGACACTATCACGGGATTGATTCCAACCTGTCAGTGTAGCCAGGCTTTTGTCTTGGCTCAGAGGTTGTATTCATACCTGAATCCAAAGGTTTCAGGTTTATAGGTTTAAGTAACAAGAACACCAAACAATATCTGACTTTAGTCAGAGGGTGGTGAATTTGTGGAATTCTTTGCCATAGAAGGCTGTGGAGGCCAAGTCAGTGGATATTTTTAAGGCCGAGATAGATAGATTATTGATTAGTACGGGTGTCAGGGGTTATGGGGAGAAGGCAGTAGAATAGGGTTAGGAGGGAGAGATAGATCAGCTATGATTGAATGGCGGAGGCACTTTGGCTTTCATCAGTCAGAGTATTGAGTATAGAGGTTGGAGGTCATGTTGCATTATATAAGATGTTGGTACGGCCACATTTACAGTATTGTGTTCAGTTCTGGGCACCATGTTATGAGAACGATGTTGTCAAGCCGGAAAGGGTGTAGAGAATATTATGAGGATGTGGCCAGGATTTGAAGGCCTGAGTTATAGGAAGTGTTTGAGCACATGGTTCCTTGAAGGTCGAGTCGCAGGTAGATAGAGTGGTCACAATACAATACAATACAATACAATTCAATTTATTGTCATTTGGACCCCTTGAGGTCCAAACAAAATGACGTTTCTACAGCCATACATTACAAACAAATAGACCCAAGACACAACATAATTTACATAAACATCCATCACATTGCTGTGATGGAAGGCCAAAAAAAATTATCTCTCCACTGCACTCTCCCCCCCGATGTCAGAGTCAAAGTCAAAGTCAAAGCCCCCGGCGGGCGATGGCGAATTGTCCCGCGGCCATTAAAGCCACGCCGGGTGATGCAAGGTCGCACACCGGGTCTTGATGTTAGAGCCCCCGGCGCGCGCTCGCAGTCCCGCAGCCATTCCAAGCCGCGCGGGGCGGTGCTGTAAGGCCCCGCTCAGGTGCTCTTCAACCCCGCAACTCGGGCGGGAGAAGTCGCCGTTGCGGAAGCCCTGAAAAGCGGTCATCCAGCAGGGACCCACGGGCTCCCGGTGCCGCCCGCCAAACCCGCAGTTGCAGCCTCCGAATCTCCGGGGGTCGGGTCGCAGCAGCGTCCACCACAGCTCCACCCGCTCTGGACTCGGCCAGCTCCGCGACGGTGAGGTAAGTAGTCGGCACCACAGCCCCCGGTCTTCCTGTTGGAAGCCGCTCCTCGTTGCAGCCCCAACGACAACGGAGACCCGACAAAGAAAAGGTCGGGTCTCCCGTGCAGGGAGAGATTTAAAAGTTACCCCCACCCCTCCCCCACACCACCCCCACCCCCCCCACACACATACCCCAACAAAAATAACAAAAACTACATAAAAACATAAGACATAAAATAATAAAAACGCAGACGGACTGCAGAGGCCGCTGCTGACAAAAGTCGCGCCGCCCACCGAATTTACACAAAGGCTTTGGTGGGCAGAATGGCCTAATTCTGCTCCTGTCAGGAATTAAACTTATGAACTCATGATCTTATTGAGGTGTGGTGCTGAGGGATTACTGCTCCATCAGAGTTGTCACCTTTCAGGAGAGATGTTGAACTGAAATCCCTCGTGTTCCTTCAGAAAAATGCAAGTAATGGGCTAATGCAGGACCGTGTCACTGTGTTTTATCTTACTGAATGGTGAAATAGATGAACAGACGTCTCTTTTCATATACAGTGCATTCAGAAAGTATTCAGACCCCTTCACTTTTCCACATTTTGTTACCTTACAGCCTTATTCTAAAATGGATTAAATTCTTTTTTTTTATCATCAATAAAAAAGCAAAAACAGGTGTGTAGACATTTTTGCAACGTAATTAAAAATAAATAACTGAAATATCACATTTACATAAGTATTCAGACCCTTTACTCAGTACTCTGTTGAGGCACATTTGGCAGTGATTACAGCCTCAAGTTTTCTTGGGTGTGACGCTACAAGCTTGGCACACCTGTATTTGGGTAATTTCTCCCATTCTTCACTGCAGATCCTCTCAAGCTCTGACAGGTTGGATGGGGAGCATTGATACACAACTATTTACAGGTCCCTCCAGAGATGTTTGATCGGGTTCAAGTCAGGGCCCTGGTTGGGCCACTCAAGGACATTCACAGACTTGTCATGAAGCCACTCCTGCGTTGTCTTGGCTGTGTGCTTAGGGTCATTGTCCTGTTGGAAGGTGAACCTCTGCCCCAGTCTGAGGTCCAGAATGCTCTGGAGCAGGTTTTCATCAAGGATCTCTCTGTACTTTGCTCCGTTCATCTTTCCCTCGATCCTGACTAGTCTCCCAGTTCCTGCCACTGAAAAACATCCCCACAGCATGATGCTGTCACCACCATACTTCACCGTGACACTTCCAGACGTGACACTTGGCATTCAGGCCAAAGAGTTCAATATTCATTCCGTCAGACCAGTGAATCTTGTTTAGGTGCCTCTTGGCAAACTCCAAGCGGGCTGTCATGTGTCTTTTACTGAGGAATGGCTTCCGTCTGGCCACTCTACCATAAAGGCTTGATTGGTGGAGTGCTGCTGATATAGTTGTCCTTCTGGAAGTTTCTCCTATCTCCACAGAGGAACTCTGGAACTCTGTCTGAGTGACCATCGGGTTCATGGTCACCTCCCTGACCAAGGCCCTGCTCCCCTGATTTCTCAGTTTGGTCGGGAGGCCAGCTCTATGAAGTGTCCTGGTGGTTCCAAAGTTTTTGCATTTAAGAATGACAGAGGCCACTGTGCTCTTCGGGACTTGCAATGCTGCAGAAATCGTTTTATACCCTTCCCCAGATCTGTGTCTTGACACAATCCTGCCCCGGAGGTCTACGGACAATTCCTTCATCTTCATGGCTTGGTTTTTGCTCTGACATGTACTGTCAACTGTGGGACCTTATATAGACAGGTGTGTGCCTTTCCAAATCATATACAATCAATTTGATCAAGTTGTAGAAACATCTCAAGGGTAGTTAATGGAAACAGGATGAACCTATGCTCAATTTTGAGTGTCAAAGCAAAGGTCTGAATACTTATATGTGATATTTCAGTTATTTCTTTTTAATTACTTTGCAAACATTTCTAAACATCTGTTTTTGCTTTTTTATTAGGGAGTACTATGTGTAGATTGATGATTTAAAAAAATGAATTTAATCCATTTTAGAATAAGGCTGTAACGTAACATATTGTGGAAAAGTGAAGGGGTCTGAATACTTTCTGAATGCACTGTACTCCTGTGGTGTTGTTTAAAAAAAGGGCAAGACTACATTTTCTTGCTCCATGCTGGAAAGCGTACAGAGAAGATTTACGAGGATGTTGCCAGGACTGGAGGGTCTGAGCTGTACGGAGAGGTTGGGTAGGCTGGAACTCTACTCCCTGTAACACAGGAGGACGAGGGGTGATCTTATCGAGCTCATGAGAGGAATAGATCAGGTAGGTGCCCAGAGTCTCTTGCCCAGAGTAGGTGAATTGAGAACTAGAGGACATAGGTTTAAGGTGAAGGGGAAAAGATTTAGTAGGAATTTGAGGGGTACCTTTATCACACAAAGGGTGATGGGTGTATGGAATAAGCTGCCAGATGAGGTAGTCGAGGCAGGGACCATCCCAACGTTTAAGCAACAGTTAGACAGGTACATGGATGGGACAGGTTTGGAGGGGAGGGACCAAACGCAGGCAGGTGGGACTAGTGTAGGTGGGACATTGTTGGCCGGTGTGGGCAAGTGGGCTGAAGGGCACGTTTCTACACAGTATCACTCAAAGATTATAATCTTTGGTATCACTCTTTGACTCTTATTTCAGTGCTTGTTCAAAGTATTCACCAGGATTCACCAGCAGAGGGAGCTATTGCAGGCTCACTGCTACTTCCAGTTTATAAATTAAAAGAAGATGTCCTCTGACCTAAATACAAATACCTAAGATAGACACAAAATGCTGGAGTAACTCAGCGGGACAGGCAGCATCTCCGGATGTTAGGAATGGGTGACGTTTCGGAGGTGGAGGCCCTTCTTCAGACTGAAAGTCATGGACTTTCACCCATTCCTTCTCTCCAGAGATGCTGCCTGTCCCGCTGAGTTACTCCAGCATTTTGTGTCTATCTTCGGTTTAAACCATCATCTTCAGTTCCTTCCCTCACATGTCCTCTGGACTAATTGTAATTAAGCCCCAATGTTATGTTAATCAAAATATCTCTTTCCAATATGTTTTAGTGCAGATAAACTTGCATTTTATAAATTGCACTATGCATTTTCCTCATCCCCTGAAAGTATCAAGGTCAGTCAGGTCGACCAAAGGCCCATTGTCCTCATCCGAATAACTCCCTTATTGTGGCAATAATTCACTTTGCAACAATACTTCTTCTCCACCCCCCCCCCACCACCTCTCTTCCCCCCTTCTCCATCTTAGTCAGTCTACAAGTTCCACTGTTTGCATCCCTCTATCCCAGTTGTTAGCACATCTTCTCCAGCCAACAATTGTCCATTATGGACTACACCCTTCCTGAGGTCATCTTTTGCCTGCCCTGTTTTGTTCTGGCCTTCTCTATCTTTCAGTCCGACCTGTTGCTTTTCTCCAGAGATGCTGCCTGACCTGCTGAGTTGCTCCAGAATTTTGTGTCTATCTTCGGGTATAAACCAGCATCTGCAGTTCCTTTCTACACAAGGAGGTCCAGGAGTTAACCTGGGTCACAGCAGCTGTGTCATTGCTTATTGTCGGAGGGAAAGGTCTCTGCGGAAAGCAGAAAGGGGTAGAGATGGGAAGATGTGAGAAGTGGTGGGATCAGAGCTGCTATCTGTGCCATTGTATGCAGACCTTTCACAGATGGAGAATGTGGGAGCAGTGTATCAGTGAAGGGAAGCAGTGCTGAAAGTCACAGCAACAGGTTCATCTTAGAAAAGGAAGCTCTGTGTGTGCGCCCCTCAGTCTCAATAGATTATCATAAATTTTAAAGAAAGCACATCAACGCCTCTACTTCCTGAGAAGATTATGGAGATTCAGTATGTCAGAGTGGATTCTCTTGAACGTCTACAGGTGTACAGCGGAGAGCATATTGACTGGTTGCATCGCGGCCTGGTTCGGCAACTTGAACACCCGGGAGCGAAGAAGATTGCAAAAAGTGGTGAACGCTGCCTAGTCCATCACCGGCTCGGACCTCCCCAACATCGAAGGGATTTACAGGAGTCATTGCCAAAAGGCAGCCAGCACCATCAGAGACACACACCACCCTGGCCACACAATCAGTTCACCCCTGCCATCGGGAAGAAGGTACAGTAGCCTGGAAACTGTAACGTCCAGGTTCAGGAACAGATTCTTCCCTGCAACCATTAGGCCATTTAAACACTACAACCCCAAATGAGCTTTTAACTACATAAACTGTTATTGTTATTATTGCACTTATTGTTTGTTTTATCCGTGTACGTATGTGTGCGCGTGCGTGTGTTTACTGGTGCACATATATACATGTGATCTATATATATGTGTATTTGTGAGTATACATACACTGAATTTTTTTTTCTCTCTCTTGTTTATCATATTGTTTACAGTGTACTATGTTTACATATTCTGTTGTGCTGCAGCAAGTAAGAATTTCATTTTTTCTATCTGGAACATATGACAATAAAACATTCTTGACTATTGATTGGAAAGTACTTTTACTTGTTTCCAAATATGGCAGAAATGCTGATGGAATGGTTGGCCAGAGAATACAGTGTGTTCCAGATGATTTTATGCCTTTTGGCACTGGGCCTGTACGTTTCACTTTGCAACAGTACTTCTTCCACCTGAGCCATCTACAGTTCAAAGAAGTTCACATGTTCTTGTTCATGAGAGATAGAAGCAGAATTAGGCCATTCGGCCCATCAAGTCTACTCCGTTATTCAACCATTGCTGATCTATCTCTCCCTCCTGACCCCATTCTCCCGCACTCTCCATAACCCCCTGTCACCCGTACTCATGAAGAATCTATCCATCTCTGCCTTAAAAATATCAATTGACACCCTCCACAGCCTTCTGTGGGAGAGAATTCTGCAGATTCATCACTCTCTGACTAAACCAACATACTGAAGATGATATGAATCTGAAACAAAAACACAAAATGCTGGGAAACACTCAGCATCTGTGGAGAGGGAAAATAATTTGGGTCATCGGTCTCTCATCAAGTTGTTGTTATGAAACATTTCTTGCTTAGTACAGATGTCAGAGGTTATGGGGACAAGGCAGGAGAATGGGGTTAGGAGGGAGATATACTGTAGATCGGCCACCATTGAATGGCAGATGGACTTGATGGACCGAATGGCCTATTTCTACTCCTATCACATGCCTCACGGAACCAGCGACATGGATTCAATCGTAACCGCTGGTGCTGTCTGAATGGAGTTTGCATGCTCTCCATATGATTGCATTTATTTCTCCATGGGCACACATAGACTATAAGACATAGGAGCAGAATTAAGCCATTCGGCCCATCGAGTCTGCCCTGCTATTCTATTATGGCTGATCTATTTTTCCCTCTCACTCTTATTTTGCTCCGTTCTTCCTGTAACCTTTGACGCCCTTGGAACCTAACAATCTCCACTTTAAAAATACCCAGACTTGGCCTCCACAGCTTCCTGTGGCAATAAATTCCATAAATCCACCATCTTCTGGCTTTTGAAATTCCTCCTCATCTCCATTCTAAAGGTACGTCCTCTTATTCTGAGGCTGTGCGTGTTGTGTCTTCGTGTTTGATATCCTGATAATAACGACACAATTCAGGTTGTTTCAGTTGCCTTAATTTACTCCTTTATTCAGCTCCTTTATCTGTGTGGCGTAGTAATACTGAAAGTGCTTACATACCTAATCACAGTGTGTGTGTGTGTGGTGAGTGTGCCTGATACAAAGTAGTGCAGGAGGTTGGGACTGCTACAATGAATATGTAGCATATGCAACATCCCCCCTTCTCAAAAGAAAGGAACAAAATTAGTGACACTAGAGGATTGCCAGAGCGAGGGTGGCAATCCTGTAGCAGATACCGTGGGATTATTCTGCCCACATTCATGGCATTCTGCTTTCTACTACACTACACAACAAAATATATAATGGCAGCTTGTTTTCTTTCAGGTAGTGCGTAGCCAGTCAAGAGTCATGTCTTGGCGTGACTTGTCCCTTCCAGTGCTAGCGATAACGCGCTGGGGGTAAGATGTTGCTCCTGGATCTAGTAGATCTGGTTGTTGCCTGCAGTGTTGCACTCGATGTATTGGTAACTTGTTGAGTTGTTTCCTGGCCATTGGTTGGTGCTGGTTGACTATATGACTCACTGGTAGCAGTTTGTGAGAATGTGTTGTCATCAATGGCAGGTGTTGCTGCTGCTGTGGGTGGTGTCCTAGGAGTTGCTGGTGTTGTCTTTGAAGTTGCAGGTGTTGACATTTCAGGTGTCGGGCGGATGTGAATTCTGTTTCGTCTCAACTGCCTGCCCGGTTCTGTCTCTATGATATATGATTTTGGGGTTCCAGCCCTGCTGGTGATTTGTGCTGGGGTCCATTTCTTTGTTGTTGGATCCTGAGCATGTACGTTTTGGCCTTGAAATAGTTCAGGCAAGTACTGTGCATTTTTGTTGTATTGTTTCAGCCCCTCCTCCTGGGCAGCTGCCAATTTTGCCCTTGTTTCTTCTTGGTCGATAGGGGGTTGGATTTTGCTTGGCAGGGTGGTTTTGTATTTCCTGCCATTTAGCATTTCTGCAGGAGACTTCATGTCAGCCTTTAGTGGAGTTGCCCGTAAGGATAAAAGTGCCAGGTTTGGATCCTCCTTTGCCTCTCGACATTTTATTAGTGTTTTCTTGGCTGTCTGTACTTGCCTTTCAATAAACCCATGGCCCTTTGGGTAATGTGGTGAAGATGTTGTGATTTTGAACCCGTATTCGGTGGCCAGCTCTCTGAATTCCCGAGATGTGAATTGGGTTCCATTGTCACATACGATCTGCTCAGGTATTCCTTGCTCTGCAAACAACCCTCTAACAATTGACACAATTGTTTTAGCTTTCAAGTCCTTTATGTTTCTCACAAATGGGAATTTGGAGTAGTAGCAGGCCATAATCAAATACCATTGCTGGTTCTCTGTGAACAGGTCTGCTCCAATGGTTTGCCATGGCCGGCTTGGGATATCACTGGGTGTCATTTCCTCCTTCTGTTGTGAATTCCTGTATTTTTGGCATATGTGGCATGTAGATACCAGCTTTTCTATGTCCTTGTACATGCCTATCCAGTACACAGCGGATTTAGCACGGAGTCTGCACTTTTCCATTCCTAAGTGTCCCTGGTGGATCTTTTCGAGGATTTCTTTTTTCATGGACTTGGGTATGATGATTCGTGATCCGGCCATCAGGACTCCATTCTCTACCGAAATATCATCACGGATGGTCCAGTATTCGCGGAGGATAGGCTGAACTTGTTGTCTCTTTTCTGGCCACCCCTGTATTACCATTTGGGTGAGGAGCTGGAGTTCTTCATCTCTGGCTGTTTCCTCTTTGATCTGTTCCAGCTTCACGCTTGTCACACTCACAATGTGGTGGATCTTTATGCTCAGCCCTTCCATCTCTTGTTTGTCATGTGTTGATAGTCTGGATAGGGCGTCAGCTAGCAGCAGGTCTTTTCCTGGCTTGTATCTGATGTTGTAGTCGTAGCTCTGTAGCCTCAGTAATAGTCTCTGTAGTCTGGCTGGTGCTTTGGTGAGGTTTTTTTTTTCGATTTGTTCTAGAGGGCGGTGGTCTGTTTCGATGTCGAAATACCTTCCATATAGGTAAGTGTGAAATTTCTCGCAGCCATAGACTACTGCTAAGAGTTCTCTCTCTATGTTTGCGTACCTTGATTCTGTAGGAGTGAGTGCTTTGGATGCATACGCAATAGGTCGGCCATTTTGTATCAGTACTGCTCCAACTCCTCTCATGGAGGCATCAACTTGGAGTGTTACAGGTTTCTGTCTGTCATAGTACTGCAGGATCGTTTCTTTGCTGATGAGTTGTTTTAATTTCCCAAAATCTTGGCTATGTGAAGCACACCAATCAAATTCAGCGTCGTCTTTCATCAATTCACGGAGATTTGCTGTGTGATTAGCAAGCTTAGGTATGAAGACTCCCATGTATTGTATGAGCCCTAGGAAACTTCTTAGCTGTTTCTTGTCTTTGGGTTCCTCCATGTGGTTGATAGCATCCACTTTTGTAGGGTCCGGTTTCACTCCTTCTGCAGAGTAAATCAGTCCAAAGAATTTGCACTCCCTTTCTTTGATTATGCATTTGTCTGCATTGAGCTTTATGCCGGCTCTTCGAGTTTTTTCCATAGCCTCATGGAGGTTGTAATCATGCGTGTTTTCATCTCTGCCGTATACTTGGATATCATCTGCTATCCCGATTGCCCCTTTACAGCCTTTGTATGTTTCATCTATTTTCCGCTGGAAGACATCTTGACTCACCTTCAGCCCGAATGGGAGCCTGTTGAATCTGAATCTGCCAAATGGCGTGTTGAAAGTGGTGAGCATTGATGACTTCCGGTCTATTTTGATGTTCCAATATCCATTGCTAGCATCCAGCTTGCTGAACACCTTGGAACCGGCCAGTGCTGGTGTGATCTCTTCAAGGGTTGGAGTTGGATAATGGTCGCGCTTCAATGCATTGTTCAGATCCCTGGGATCAAGGCATATCCTTAGTTTTCCGTTTGGCTTTTCTTTGATAACAATTGAATTTACCCAATCAGTTGGTTTAGTTATTGCTGTGATGATGCCCTTTTCTTCCATTTCGTTTAGTTGTTCCCTTAGCCTCTCTTTCAGTTCAAGGGGAACACGGCGGGGTGGGTGGATCACTGGTTTCACACTGGGGTCTACTGTGATATGGTATTCGTATTCCTCAAAACAACCAACGGTATCGTCAAAACACTCTGGGTACATGTCCATCAATTCTTCTTTGTTCCTGATGGGCGGCCGGTTTTTGATGGGTATGTTTCTGTCAATTCTGCAGGAGTTTGTCTTGATTCCATGGTTGATTGACACAATCTTCAGTCTTTGGCACGTGTCCAGGCCGAGAATAGCAGGTCCTTTCGATTTAGTGATGTAGAAGGGGCATTTCACTTCTTTCCCTTTGTATGTTCCTGCTATGATTGTTTTGCCTAGCTGTGGGATTATGGAACCTCCGTATGCAGCTAGGACTACATCGCTACTTACAAGGATTCCTTTCCTGACGCTGCCATCTTTTGTCATGTGTTCAGGGAATATCTTTCCGTAAAGATTGACTGGTAAGATATTGCTCTGGGCTCCAGTATCAATTTTGAGCCTTAGATTAATCGTTGTTCTTTTCTTTCCCACTTTTTTCTGTAGTTGTATTATAGTATATGCTTCATCTCTGTTGCTATGTGGTTTGTTGTTTCCCATTTCGTGGACGTCAATGGTCCCAACGGAAAGGAATTCTTCCTCAGAGGTATCTGAGGTTATCTCCTCTTCCTGTTGGACGTGTGCGTGTATTTGTTTCCTTCTCGTATTTCTATCGTTCTTTGACCATTGCTGCTTTGGCTTGGTGCTGTATGATTTTGTTGACCTACACCTTTTCTTCCAGTGGTTAGGCCTCCCACAGGAGTTGCAGGTAGTCCCGTATGCTGGGCACTCCCTGCGATCATCAAATGCATGCTCTGTACCGCAGTTCCAGCAGCTTCTTTGGCTTGCTTGTTTGTTTGCATGCTGCTGTGGAGGCCGCCATCTTGTGTTGTTAGGCGGGTGCACAAAAAAAAATCAATTTCTCTGCAGCCGCTGTTCCTAATTCACAATAGCGATTCACAATAGCGCGGTTTTTTACTCGAAAGTCACCGCTGCCACCATGTTGTGTCTTCGTGTTTGATATCCTGATAATAACGACACAATTCAGGTTGTTTCAGTTGCCTTAATTTACTCCTTTATTCAGCTCCTTTATCTGTGTGGCGTAGTAATACTGAAAGTGCTTACATACCTAATCACAGTGTGTGTGTGTGTGGTGAGTGTGCCTGATACAAAGTAGTGCAGGAGGTTGGGACTGCTACAATGAATATGTAGCATATGTAACAGTGCGCTCTGGTCCGAGACTCTCCCACTACTGGACATATACTCTCTGCATCCACTCTCTCTGGGCCCTGGAGTCACTAAGCATAAAAAAGGGGAGAAATGGAGTCATCGAGTCAAGAGTCAAGAAAGTTTTATTGTCATGTGTCCCAGATAGGACAATGAAATTCTTGCTTGCTGCAGCACATCAGAATATGTAAACATAATACAGAACAGGAGATAAAAGTTCAGTGTGTCTATATTATTATCTGAATGGTGGGCGATTAGGAAAAGGGGAGATGCAACGAGACCTGGGTGTCATGGTACACCAGTCATTGAAAGTAGGAATGCAGGTGCAGCAGGCAGTGAAGAAAGCGAATGGTATGTTAGCATTCATAGCAAAAGGACTTGAGTATAAGAGCAGGGAGGTTCTACTGCAGTTGTACAGGGTCTTGGTGAGACCACACCTGGAGTATTGCGTACAGTTTTGGTCTCCTAATCTGAGGAAAGACATTCTTGCCATAGAGGGAGTACAGAGAAGGTTCACCAGACTGATTCCTGGGATGTCAGGACTTTCATATGAAGAAAGACTGGATAGACTCGGCTTGTACACACTAGAATTTTGAAGATTGAGGGGGGATCTTATAGAAACTTACAAAATTCTTTAGGTTTGGATAGACTAGATGTAGGAAGATTATTCCCAATGTTGGGGAAGTCCAGAACAAAGGGTCACAGTTTAAAGATAAGAGGGAAGTCTTTTAGTACCGAGATGAGAAAATCATTTTTTACACAGAGAGTGGTGAGTCTGTGGAATTCTCTGCCACAGAAGGTAGTTGAGGCCAGTTCATTGGCTATATTTCAGAGGGAGTTAGATGTGGCCCTTGTGGCTAAAGGGGTCAGGGGGTATGGAGAGAAGGCAGGGATGGGATACTGAGTTGGATGATCAGCCATGATCATATCGAATGGCGGCAGGCTCGAAGGGCCAAATGGCCTACTCCTGCACCTATTTTCTATGTTTCTCTGTTTCTATATTCCATCTATATAATTAAAAGTCTAAACTTGACCACTTCCTGTTTGCACTCTATATTGATTTTAGAAAAAAACGCTACCACATACGGCTGTGATTTTTGGCCATCTTACTCAGAGTCCCCCTCCAGCTGTCAGGGCAAGAGGATTTTTCCCATTGATGAAAAATAAAAGACTTATTAATGTTTAAAAAATGTTGAGATTCTCTCTCCTGTCAATCATGCCATGAAGGCCACGCCCCTTCTGGTGGGACGGTGGAGGGACTATAAAACCCGGAAGTGTGGACGTGCCTCAGTTGCTGCAAGATGGGGGGAGCGAGAGGTCACAGCTCTCTGACTGAGCTGTGAATCAACTGAACACTGAACACATGTCTACTAAACTGTGAGTGTGGTTTTACTGACCTTTGAGTGCCCTTAATGTGGTTTGAAAATAAAGTTTGAAAATGAAAATGTGGTTGGTTTGAAAATAAAGTTTGAAAATGAAAATGTGGTTGGTTTGAAAATGTAGTTGGTTTGAAAAGCAAATGTGATTGGTTTGAAAAGCAAATGTGGTTGGTTTGAAAAAGCAAATGTGGTTGGTTTGAAAAAGCAAATGTGGTTGATTTGAAAAAGCAAATGTGGTTGGTTTGAAATTCTATATAATTAAAAGTCTAAACTTGACCAATTCCTGTTTGCACTGTATATTGATTTTAGAAAAAAACGCGACCACTTACGGCTGTGATTTTTGGCCACCTTACTCAGAGTCCTTCTCCAGCTGTCAGGGCCAGAGGATTTTTCCCGTCGATGAAAAATAAAAGTCTTATTAATGGTTAGAAAATGTTGAGAGTTCTCTCTCCTGTCAATCATGCCATGAAGGCCACGCCCCTTCCAGTGGGAGGGTGAGGAGCTATAAACCCAGGAGTGGGGGCGTGGTTCAGTCTCTGCAAAATGGGGGAGGGGGAGGGTCACGACTCAGTCTGAGCTAGAAATCTACAGAACACTGAGAATACTGACCTGTGAGTGCACTTTATGTGTTTTTAAACTGTGCCTTTTGCAACTGTGCGCCTTTTGCAACTGTGCACCATTTGCAACCGTATGCCTTTAGCAACTGCGTGCCTTTTGCAACTGCAAAAAAAGATGAAAATGTCCAAAATTGATTATCCACCATCTCCCCCTTCTCTTTTACCTGTTTTTGGCAGAATTTCTGGCAGTTTATGAGCTGCCAGCATGCCAGGCCTAAGATACTGAGCTGCCAGGCCTGAGTGACTGAGCTGCCGGCCCAAGAATCCATTTGGCCCACAATGTCCATACTTGCCCTGTGGAAATTACTCCCTTCAGCCCACAACACCCATGCTAGTGCTCCAGAAAGCCCCCCCCCCCCTCCCCCCACGCTGGCCAGCTAATCCTGTTAGCTCCCGGGATGGGCTGCAGTGGTGCAGTGGCATGGCAGAAGTCTCCTGGGATGCACCTTAGAGCCGAACAGAAACGGATCACCACGAACAAAGACGGATGTGGCGGACCACATGGAATGAAGACGGATGTGGCGGGCCGCCCACGGCCTCCTACTAAGGCAGGCATGTCTCGCTGCTGCAAAGAAGGACCCAGCGGGTCGCTGCTGCAAAGAAGGACCCAGCGGGTTGCTGCCTGCAGGTTCAATGGATATTTATTGTCACCTACGCAATTATACATTACACAGTGAAATTAATTTTGCACATGGTATTGGCGGTAGTGTTGACATGGATAGAAAATTGGTTGGCAAAAAGGAACCAAAGAGTAGGAATGAACGGGTCTTTTTCAGAATGGCAGGCAGTGGCGAGTGGAGTGCCGCAAGGCTCGGTGTTGGGCTGCAACTCTTTACCACATATACTAATGATTTGGAAGAGGGAATTAGGAGCAACACTGGCAAGTTTGCGGACGACACAAAGCTGGGTGGCAGTGTGAACTGTGAAGAGGATGTTAGGAGGTTGCAGGGTGACCTGGACAGGTTAAGTGAGTGGCGCTGGTGGAATCAAGGGATACGGGGAGAAGTCAGGCATGGATTATTGATTGGAGATGATCAGCCATGATCACAATGAATGGCGGTGCTGGCTCGAAGGGCCGAATGGCCTCCTCCTGCACCTATTTTCTATGTTTCTATGTTTCTATACCATCATGCCGGTGCCGCCATGTGTGGTACCATGTTTATCGAGTTCAATGGGAAGTTCGGAAGCCGCCAAGCTCAACCATGAAACCCGGAGAGTGGAGGCGGGAGTCGCTGGTGACGACCGATGTGAGGAGTGGGCCGGTCAAGTCAAGAGAGTTTATTGTCATGTGTCCCATATAAGACAATAACATTCTTGCTTGCTGCAGCACAACAGAATGTTGTAGGCATAAATACAGAACAGATCAGTGTGTCCATATACCATAGAATATATATATATACAGTGGCTTGCAAAGGTTTTCATACCCCTTGAACTTTTCCACATTTTGTCACGTTACAACCACAAACGTAAATGTATTTTATTGGGATTTTATGTGATAGACCAACACAAAGTGGTGTATAATTGTGAAGTGGAAGGAAAATGATACATGGTTTTCAAATTTTTTTACAAATAAAAAACTGAAAAGTGTGGCGTGCAAAAGTATTCAGCCCCCCTGAGTCAATACTTTGTAGAACCACCTTTCGCTGCAATTACAGCTGCAAATCTTTTGGGGTATGCTTCTACCAGCTTTGCACATCTAGAGACTGACATTTTTGCCCATTCTTCTTTGCAAAATAGCTCAAGCTCAGTCAGATTGGATGGAGAGTGTCTGTGAACAGCAATTTTCAAGTCTTGCCAGAGATTCTCAATTGGATTTAGGTCTGGACTTTGACTGGGCCATTCTAACACATGAATATGCTTTGATCTAAACCATTCCATTGTAGCTCTGGCTGTATGTTTAGGGTTGTTGTCCTGCTGGAAGGTGAACCTCCGCCCCAGACTCAAGTCTTTTGCAGACTCTAACAGGTTTTCTTCAAAGATTGCCCTGTATTTGGCTCCATCCATCTTCCCATCAACTCTGACCAGCTTCCCTGTCCCTGCTGAAGAAAAGCATCCCCACAGCATGATGCTGCCACCACCATGTTTCACAGTGGGGATGGTGTGTTCAGGGTGATGTGCAGTGTTAGTTTTCCGCCACACATAGCGTTTTGCATTTAGGCCAAAAACTTCAATTTTGGTCTCATCTGACCAGAGCACCTTCCTCCACATGTTTGCTGTGTCCCCCACATGGCTTGTGGCAAACTGCAAACGGGACTTCTTATGGCTTTTTTTCAACAATGGCTTTCTTCTTGCCACTCTTCCATAAAGGCCCGCTTTGTGGAGTGCACGACTAATAGTTGTCCTGTGGACAGATTCTCCCACCTGAGCTGTGGATCTCTGCAGCTCCTCCAGAGTTACCATGGGCCTCTTGGCTGCTTCTCTGATCAATGCTCTCCTTGCCCGGCCTGTCAGTTTGGTGGACGGCCATGTCTTGGTAGGTTTGCAGTTGTGCCATACTCTTTCCATTTTTGGATGATGGATTGAACAGTGCTCCGTGAGATGTTCAAAGCTTGGGATATGTTTTTATAACCTAACCCTGCTTTAAACTTCTCCACAACTTTATCCCTGACCTGTCTGGTGTGTTCCTTGGGCTTCATGATGCAGTTTGTTCACTAATGTTCTCTAACAATCCTCTGAGGCCTTCACATAACAGCTGTATTTATACTGAGATTAGATTACACACAAGTGGACTCTATTTACTAATTATGTGACTTCTGAAGGCAATTGGTTGCACTGGATTTTATTTAGGGGTATCAGAGTAAAGGGGGCTGAATACTTTTGCACGCCACACTTTTCAGTTTTTTATTTGTAAAAAAATTTGAAAACCATGTATCATTTTCCTTCCACTTCACAATTATGCACCACTTTGTGTTGGTCTATCACATAAAATCACAATAAAATACATTTACGTTTGTGGTTGTAACGTGACAAAATGTGGAAAAGTTCAAGGGGTATGAATACTTTTGTAAGCCACTGTATATATACACACAAATAAACAGATAAAGTGCAATAGGCTGTTATAGTTCAGAGTTTGTTTGGTTGTGTTTAATAGCCTGATGGCTGTGGGGAAGAAGCTGTTCATGAACCCGGATGTACCAGATTTCATGCTCCTGTACCTTCTACCTGATGACAGCAGAGAGATGAGTGTGTGGTCAGGATGGTGTGGGGCTTTGATGATGTTGGCAGCCCTTTTGAGGCAGCGACTGTGATAGATCCCCTCAATGGTAGGGAGGTCAGAGTCGATGATGGACTGGGCAGTGTTTACAACTTTTTGCAGCCTTTTTTGCTCCTGGACGCTCAAGTTGCCGAACCAAGCCATGATGCAACCAGTCAGTATGCTCTCGACTGTGCACCTGTCGAAGTTTGAGAGAGTCCTCCTTGACATACCGACTCTCCGGTGGGAGAGGGAGCCGGGTATTGTGTCCAGCTCCTGCAAGGTCGGCTGCAGGAGGCAGCCTCAGGACACAGAAGCTGTTGGGTGAAGTGAGGGATGTGGATTCGTGGGCCATGCCGGTCGAGAGTGATGGAAGAGGCCCTGCAGCAGCCAAGGGCTTACCTGGGCTTACCTGGACTAGGGGCACTCCAGTACATCCAGCATGTGGACTGGACTATGGACTTTGGACATTTTCTTTGTGTAAATGATGCCAAAATATGGCAACATGTACATGTGTAAACTACACAAAAAGAATCTCACTGTTCAGTGCACACATCACAATAAAGAACCATTGAACCATTAGGATCATATCCTTGTGTAAGAAGGAACTGCAGATGCTAGTTTAAACCAAAGATAGACACAAAAAGCTGGAGTAACTCAGCGGGACAGGCAGCATCTCTGGAGAGAAGGAATGGGTGACGTTTCAGGTCTGAAGAAAGGGGCTCGACCCGAAACATCATCCATTCCTTCTCTCCAGAGAAGCTGCCTGTCCCGCTGAGTTACTTCAGCTTTTTGTGTCTATTTTAGGATTGTATACTTGCCTGATTTGCCTATTTAAGTCTATATAACTGGTTACCATTTTAATTAAATCTGACACCACCAGCTGTAGTAATCGGTTTCAGGAAGCGTGCTGGAGTACATGCCCCAATTAGCAACAATGGTGTTGAAGTGGAAATGGTTAAGAGCTTCGAGTTCCTTGGTGTAAACATTACCAATGATCTGTGCTGGGCCAAGCATATTGAGGTGACAATCGAGAAGGCACACCGTTTCTTTTACTTCCTGAAGGACTGGGGAAATTCAGCGTTTATCTCGTGGCTCTTACAAACCTCGACAGATGCTGCATAGAATGCATCCCATCAGATTGCATCGCGGCTTGGATTGGGAACAGCATTGCCGAAGAATGCAAGAAATTGCAGAAAGTTGTCCATAACACGGACCAAAATCCCCACCATTGACTCCATCTACACTTTATGCTGACTCGGTAAAGCAGCCAACAAATGAAAGAAGGAATGATTTAATTAATTGTGATTAATTAATTAATAATCAATTGATTAATTACTTAATAGTTTATTGTCACATGTGACAAGTCACAGTGAAATTCTTTGCTTGCTTTACCCAAGGTATGCAAATGGTCGCCACATAAAGGGAGCTTACAAAGTAACCAAGTGTCCCCGCGCCATGTCCCCCATTGTTCTCCCCCCTACTTCCCCAACCAGAGCCCTATCCAACTGCAGAAGAACCTCTTTACTCCTATACTGAAATCCTTTTGTTATGAAGGCCAGCATTCCATTAGCTTTCTTCACTGCCTGCTGTACCTGCACGCCAACTTTCAGTGACTGGTGTACAAGGACACCCAGGTCTCTCTGTACCTCCCCTTACCTAACCTAACCCCATTGAGATAGTAATCTGCCCCCTTGATTTTGCCGCCAAAGTGGATAATCTCACATTTATCTATATTATACTGCATCTGCCACGCATCTGCCCACTCACTCAACCTGTCCAGATCACCCTGCAACCTCCTAACATCCTCTTCACAGTTCACAATGCCACCCAGCTTTGTGTCATCCGCAAACTTGCTAGTGTTGCTCCTAATTCCCTCATTAATATATGGTAAACAGTTGCGGCCCTAACACCGAGTCTTGCGGCACTCCACTCGCCACTGCCTGCCATTCTGAAAAGGATCTGTTCACTCCTACTCTTTGGTTCCGGTCTGCCAACCAATTTTCTATCCACGTCAACACCCCACCACCAATACAATGTGCTCTAATATTTGCTCCCCTCAGCAAAAGGAATGAAGTTCAAAATGATAGGGAATGCCCTTGGAAGCAAAGATCCTATAGCAGAGCAAGATGGCTTACTCTCACGCAAACGCGTAGTACGGTCATGGGCAGATTCATGGGTGATTATAGGACCCATTTTAGCAACCAGCCTCCGCCATCTTGTTCCGCCATCTTGTTCCGCCATCTTGCTTCCGGCCAAAGATCGGATCTTTGCTTCCGCCTCCGCTCCCGTATCTTCGCTTTGGTCTTTGACTTGGGCGGGGAGAGGTGGGTGCGCGGCCCGGGGTGACGGGGGGTGCAGCCCGGGGCAGCGGGGTGAGGGGGTCCGGGGCAGCGGGGAGAGGGGGTGTGCGGCCCGGGGTGAGGGGGGTGTGCGGCCCGGGGCAGCGGGGTCCGGGGCAGCGGGGAGCGGGGGCATAGGGGGGAGACATTGTAGTGTGGGGGGAGGCGAGGGAGTGCCGGGGGGAGAGTTGAGGGGTGGGACAGGGCCTAGTGTGTGTGAAGTTGCGGGGAGGTTTACAATGTTTCTTATTTATGTCCCTTGTCTAGTCTGAAATAAAGTTCATCTTTGGATATAAAAATCAGAAGAAATATAATTGTGTGTGTTATATGATTATATACATTTATATCACATTCATGTGTGTGTGTTTAAAAACATTTTATTCTTTAACAAGAATTAACAGAATTATGAATCTAACCCTATATCACGCAAAAAACTGTTCCCCCGCAATGTTAATTACCCTGCGAGTCGGGTCGGGTCGGGTAGGTACCGGTTACTACAAAATCAACTCAAACACTGCTTGTGAGCCATTAAAAAGAAATGATTTAAAAAACATTAAGAAAGACAATTACCAAAGTCAAATTTTATTCTTGACAAGAAGTATGAACTGACAGAATTATGAATCTAACCCTATATCACACACACAAACTGTTGCCCCACAACATTGATTACACTGCGAGTCGGGTCGGGTCAGGTAGGCTCCGGTTACTAAAATGGGCGAGGAAAAATGCCCAGGATCCCCTCCGTAGCGTACTACACGTCAGCCCATTGCATTTTGCAGGAGTAAGCTATCTTGCTCCGCTATAGGATCTTTGCTTGGAAGTGTGAAGAAATACACTGCACGCCAACTTGGACTCCCCCTTCAACCCCATTAATTGCTGTACCTGAGACCAACATTCCTTCACTGCAAAAGTTGCTCTTCACTTTTTACTTGCCCTTCAAACACAAAGGACAGTTAATTGGAAATACTGACGGTTCGATTTATAACATGCCAACCTTCCTTGGACAGGCTAGATGCAGGAAGATTGTTCCCGACCCGACTCGCAGGAACATTGTTCCCGATGTTGGGGAAGTCCAGAACAAGGGGCCACAGTTTAAGGATAAGGGGGAAATCTTTTAGGACCGAGATGAGAAAAACATTTTTCACACAGAGAGTGGTGAATCTGTGGAATTCTCTGCCGCAGAAGGTAGTTGAGGCCAGTTCATTGGCAATAATTAACAGGGAGTTAGATGTGGCCCTTGTGGCTAAAGGGATCAGTGGGTATGGAGAGAAGGCAGGTACAGGATACTGAGTTGGATGATCAGACATGATCATATTGAATGGTGGTGCAGGCTCGAAGGGCCGAAAGGCCTACTCCTGCACCTATTTTCTATGTTTCTATGTTTCCACTCTGGCACATCCCAGGAGCAAGAATCAATTCTGAATTACGAAGTGATGAATGGCAAACACTTGGATAAACACTGCCGTTCTCTTGGACCTTCCAATAACATGCTGTGGAAGAGTATTTAATGTCATGGTTCAGTTGTCGAGCAATCTGTTCACTTGTAAATGCCAGTACTTATCACCATGCTGACACACATAGAAAATAGAAAAGTACGGCGCAGAATCAGGCCCCTCAGCCCACAATGCCCGCGCCGAATATGATCCCTGATAAACTAATCTCATCTGCATGCATTTGAGTCATATCCCTCCATTCCCTGCATAACCTATCTTAACTTCTCTGCAATGCCACTATCGTATCTGCTTCCTCTGTCAGGGCATTTCCGATGCCCACCATTCCATGTTTATGTTCTTTCATGTCATAGGAACAGAATTAGCCCATTTGACCCATTGTGTCTACACCGCCATTCAATCATGGCAGATCTATCTTTATCACTCAACCCCATTCTGCTGCCTTTTCTTCATAACCTATGGCACCCGTACTAATCAAGAATTTGTCGATTACCGCCTTAAAAATATCCATTAGCAGCCTCCACATCAATCTATGGCATTGCATTCCACAGATTCACCACCCTCTGAATAAATAAATTCCTCCTCATCTCTTTTCTAAAGGCACATCCTTTAATTCTAAAGCTATGGCCTCTGGCCTAGACTCTTCCACTAGTGGAAACATCCTCTCTGAATCCCCTCTATCCACATCCTTTCACTATTTGGTAAGTTTCACTGATGTCCCCTTCTGTGGGAAAAACTTGCTCTTGGATCGGATTGTAGGTACGCAGATGTATAGGCGCGCGCAGGGATTGGAGGTGGACCGCGCGGCAGATGGTCGCCTGCTGGTCGGCCGTGGCTCATTGCCCGTGCCCGTGCCCAAGCCCGGCCTCTGCTCGCCCAATGCACTGGGAGGAAGACGGAACGAGGGCCGGTAAGCGGACTGGCGGTGGGAAGCTTGGCTGGGCCTGGTTGGAGGCCCTGCCGCAGCCTGGGGCTCTACCCAGTCGCCTGGCCCGGCGAGTCATAGCTGTATCCCAACCGCAGGCCCGGCTTGCTCGGTGAGGGTAGGCCACCAGGCCCGGCCCCTGCTCACTCCGTGGATCAGGTATCGGAGAGAGCATGGGAGGAAATGGCGACCGTCACTAGACAAAGGGCCTGGTGAGAGGAATCTTCCGCACCCTCAAGGTTGGCTGCGGGATGTACCTGCCCCTCCCCTCCCCTCCCCTCCCCTCCCCTCCGAGGAACGAAGGCTGAAGACGGCCAGGCATGGAGATGGACATCGGTCCGCAGGACGACTGGAATGAAGGAGGAGGAGACAGCTACAATGGGCCATTGTGGTGGGGTATGGGGATAGTGTTGTGGATCTGTATGCTAAAGATGTATTTCATGGTACCTGGCACACGTGACAATAAATAAACCATTGAAATCATTGAAAGTATTGAAACCATTGAGGTATATGTGAAAGAGCTAATAGTCAAATCTAATATGGTTTACAAAATGGAGTTGTTCTTCTACAAAATCATGGTCTAGTAGAACAAAAGAATGGCTCGGTGCCAAGTCTGAATGACTTTGCAAATTATATGGAACACAATATGGAGGACAGGTTGTCTTTTTAATAAAGACATTAAAATGGAAACCTGCATAATAACATGTGCTCTTTCAAGACCATAAAGAAGCCAAGATTGAAAAAAATAGCTGACGCCCCAGAGATTAGTAATAACTTGTTATTGGATGAGCATGATTTGGACCCAGCTTTTCCTATATTCTGAAAGGCTACAGAATCTTTCAGTCATGCCATATTCAGACTTGGTAGGAGTGTTTTACTGATAAGAAAAATGTATAATTGTGCTAACTTTCCTTGGTTCTGTGAGTGGAGCCCGAGAAGCAATGAGCAACGTTTGTGCTCATTGTAGATCTTGCCACTCCCGTCTGACGAATTGATTAAAGATTGCCATTGTTTGCCTTTAACAATTTTGTTGCTGTCTGCTTTTTGAGAGACTTTGACATATGGATCATGTACAGGTACATGAGATTAGTTTATTTTAGTATTATGTTCGGTACGGACATCGTGGGTCGAAGGGCCTTTTCCTGTGCTGTATGGTTTTATGCTCTATAAATGCTCACATTTATTTAGAGAAGGCTTATATACACAACAGGGATGTAATGCTGAGGCTCTATAAGGCACTGGTCAGGCCGCATTTGGAATATTGTGAGCAATTTTGGGCACCATAACTAAGGAAGGATGTGCTGGCTCTGGAGAGGGTCCAGAGGAGGTTTACAAGAATGATCCGAGGAATGAGTAGGTGTAGCGGCGCCTGCTGGCGTACGCAGAGACCAAACCCGGCGTTCAGAAGCCGCAGTCACGTGACTCGGGAGGGGCTGCTTGTTTCACGCGGTTTTTCACTTGCACGTGTTAGTTCAGCACCGTTGCGAGCAGATGTGTCTGAAGAACCTGTATACTGGATATCGAACTTCTGAATAAAGATCTGTTGAAAACACCAGTAGTCATTTCTCAGACCACTAAATTGGTGACCCCGACCTGTCTAGCCATTGTTAGACAAGAAGAATAATGCAGGAAGAGAGTGTTCCCGCAGAATCGGCCAGCACGAGGCAGGGCTTCAAACTGGCCTGATCAACCTCAGGTGTTGTTTGCCCATGTTGAGGCACAGTTCCACCTTCATCGCATCGTAACAGACGATCCCATGTATTTTCATGTGGTGGGGCTTTACTGCAGGACTGTGCCACGAGGTTATTGCCCTATATCAGGGACCAGTCGTCCATCGGCAAGTATGAAGGGATGAAGGCCCTGTTGTTCCACGCCTACGGTCTCAGCCGCAGGGACAGAGCAGCGAGGCTGCTGCACATGGACTTTGTCGGTGACCGACGGCCATCCACCATCATGGCGAAGATGCTAGCCTTGATGGACGGGCACCGCACATGTTTACTCTTCGAACAGGCGTTCCTGGAACAGATGCCTGATGAAGTCCAGCTAATGCTTGCCAGAGCGGATTTCAGCGACCCGCAGCGACTCGCAAAACAAGCAGCCCCTTCCTAGACACGTGATCGCGGCTTCCGAACACCGGGCTCGATATTTGCTTACGCCAGCAGGTGCCGCTACATGGCCCCCCCCCCAGAATCCGCGGTACGGAAACGCACGTGTAAACGGACGGTTCGACCGGAACGCGTAGTCCAAGGTCGCGGGGCGAGCGTAACATTAGCGACCGGCAGAACAGGACCGGAGGGGCGCGAAAAATGCAAACGAGGGACGGGCATAACAAAGGGGACCGGAGAAACATGACCGTGGCTACTCCACGGTGTAGAGTACGTCCACCTGCTGTTTTCCCGTCCTCTGCACCTGTTACCCCCGGTCATGTTTCGTGGATTCTGGGGGGGGGGGGGGGCCGTGTAGCGGCGCCTGCTGGCATACACAGATATCGATCCCGGCGTTCGGAAGCCGTGGTCACGTGACTCGGGAGGGACTGTTTGTTTCGCGCAGTTTTTCACTTGCGCGCGTTAGTTCGGCACTGACCGCCGTTGAGAGCAGACCTGTCTGAAGAACCTGTATACTGGATATCGAATTTTTGAATAAAGATCTGTTGAAAACTCCAGTAGACGTTTCTAAGACCACTAAAAGGTTAACTTATGATGACCGTTTGATGGCACTGGGCCTGTCCTCACTGGAGTTTAGAAGAATGTTTGAAATGTACAGAATAATGAAAGGCTTGGATAGAGTGGGTGGAGAGGATGTTTCCACTAGTGGGAGAGTCTAGGACCAGAGGTCATAGCCTCAGAATTAAATGACGTTCTTTTAGGGAGATGAGGAGGAATTACTTTAGTCAGAGTGTGGTGAATCTGTGGACTTCTTTGCCACAGAAGGCTGTGGAGGCCATCAGTGGATATATTTAAGGCAAAGATATAGGTAGACAGATTCTTGATTGGTACAGGTGTCAGAGGTTATGGGGAGAAGGCAGGAGAATGGAGTTAGGAGGAAGAGATAGATCAGTCATGATTGAATGGCGGAGTAGACTTGATGGGCCGCATGGTCTAATTTCACTTCCATCACTTATGATGTTATTATCTTATGATTTATGTTCTGTGGTCTAATCAGAGACAGGTGAGGAATGCTGACCTTGCTAGAGTAAATTCACACAATTCTCACAAATTCTCACAAAACCTTTTCACTGTATCTCGGTACACGTGACCAGAAACTAAACTAAGCTAACTATCTGTCTGAAGAAGGGTTTTGGCCCGAAACGTTGCCTATTTCCTTCGCTCCTTAGATGCTGCCTCACCCGCTGAGTTTCTCCAGCATTTTTATCTACCTTCGATTTTCCAGCATCTGCAGTTCCTTCTTAAACAACCAACTATCTAACGTGATGATTATTGGCCACATTTACATTTGTTCGTGAAGAAACCGTGGTCAAAGGGTTCTGACCCAAAACATCACCCAACCTTTTCCTCCAGAGACTCTGCCTTGATTGGAGCCTTGTGTATAAAACCGGTGTTTGAACCATGTCCTCGTAACTCAGAATTGAAGACGCTAACATCTGATGGGAATCGACAAGCCACTATTCCATCTGGTAAAAGTCTAGTTCATATTTTAATGGTAATATGTGTACTTGATTTGAATTAGCGGTTTCCCTCAATTGTTCATCCAAAAATCAATAATAATACAATATCATTTTATCCCAACTGGTTTTGTGAGTGAGATCGCACAGATCTAAGCTTGATTTTTAATTTCCGGTTAATCCAATGTCCCTGGAATTTCTGAACAGCTTGTCTGGGAAAGGTCATCTTACTGCAGATGATTACACTTCCAGGGCCATAAGCCAAGTGTAACTGGCTGGAGCACATCCAGGGATGCTCAGTCATAGTCAACCTCAAGACGTCAACAGCAGCTTGGAACTGAGCCCATTGCGGGACACAACTAACAGCAGTAAGCAGGATGAGAGGAATCGAATAGATCAGACAGCGTGCTGCAGTCTCTGGCTGCACTTTAGTTAATAAACTCACCAGGAATGCAAACTATCAGCAAAGGAATTTATAGTGGAAGCCTCAGCTATCACACAAAAGAATTATCTGACATTCCCAAGATGGAGATCATAAGGTCATAAGTGATAGTAGTAGAATTAGGCCATTTGGCCCATCGTCTACTCTGCCATTCAATTATGGCTGATCTATCTCTCCCTCTTAACCCCATTCTGCTGTCTTCTCCCCATAACCTCTGACACCCTTACTAATCAAGAATCTATCTATCCCTGCCTTAAATATGTCCACTGACTTTGCCTCCACAGCCTTCTGTGGCAAAGACTTCCACAGATTCACCACCCTCTGATCAGCAGCTATTCTAACTAACATATCTGTTTGACACAATAGTCCATTGGTTCAATAGATGGATAGACACACAATTCTGGAGAAACTCAGTGGGTCTCTGGATCTCTGGATTAGTGCAGGTGTCAAGGGTTATGGGGAGAAGGCAGAAGAATGGGGTTAAGATAGGGAAAGATACATCCGCCATGATTGAATGGCGGAGTAGACTTGATGGGCTGAATGGCCTAATTTATCTCCTATCACTCATGAACTTATGAACAGATGACATTTTGGGTCAAGTTCCGTTCATCAGTCTGATGAAGGGTCTCAAACCAAAACGTCCCCTATTCCTTTTCTCCAGTGATGCTGCTTGACATGTTGAGTTACTCCAGTATTTTGTATCTATCTTCGGTGTAAACCAGCATCTGCATTTTGTTCTTACATATTGGTTCAATACTGCTGCTCGGAGGGGAAATCCACTGTCATTATCTGCTCTGGCCTGCACCTGGCTCCAGATCTGCAGCAATCTGTTCAAAGAATAAAAATATAAAGGGATGGACAAACAAGGAAGTGCAGATGCTGGTTTACAAAAGAGAAGACACAAAACCCTGGAGCAACAGCAGGTCAGGCAGAAAAAGGATACGTCACATTTCGGGTTGGGACCCTTCTTGTTGGATATGTTGACTGGTGAAGTGCAGCCTGCATTAAACTTGTTTAAACTCGTAGTTAAACTGCAGTCGCTCTTGCCTGGAGATGAACAGTGACAAGGAAGTGAAGGCCTGAAGAAGGGTGCGGGCCAGAAACGTCACCCATCCATTTTCTCCAGAGATGCTGCCTCATCCGCTGAGTTATTCCAACATTTTGTGTCGATCTTCGGTATAAACCAGTATCTGCAGTTCCTTGCACCACATACAGGATTTAATTATTGCTTTTGCTTTGGATATATTAACACTATGCCGTTAGTATAATAATAAAATGATCTACATCAAAGCAATACTCCTCTGACACCAGTTCCCAAATCCACAGTTTCTACCACCAAGAAGGGTGAGGGTGGAAGTGAACAACAATACCCTGTAGTTTTCTTTCTGAAAATATATTGAAAATATACCACGAGTTCCTTCATCACTAGACTTCTAAAGCTTTGAAAATAAAGGGCCCGTCCCACTTGGGCGTAATTTGTGCGTCATTTACGCGACATCATTTATGTGTCACGACCAGGGCCGGTTTTAAGCCGATTTGACCGATTGCTCCCAATTGGGCCCCGCGCCTAGGGGGGCCCCGCACTAATGTTCCGTACTTCGTATGGAAATACGAATTCTCTTTGTTAACTAAAGTTTTTTTTAATTCGCCATCCGGATTTTTTTTTTAAACGAACATGTATAACCAAAGATCTTCTAGCAGAGCTCCACTATAGGATCTTTGTGTATAACAACCGCTGCACGGCCATCAGACACAAACGATGTGTTAACTAGTACTGTTAGCACTTCTTATCAGCAAGTACTTAACTCGTTGTTATACAATCATGTCATCAATGCATCCATCCGCCTTCCTCAGTAAATGTTATTGTGTTTTGAACAAGTATTAATAACGTCGTGTTCCTTTGAATAAAATTCACGCGGCGTCATTAATACTTGTTTAAAACACAATTACATGTAGATGTAATGTAGATCGATGACACGTTGAGAATTTCTTTAAACTCACCATCATGAGTGAGGGCCCCGGAGCGCGAGAAGGGGCTTCTTCCTGGTGTGCAGGTTAGTCATTCACCTACCGACCCATGTTGTGTCTCTTTGTGTTTTGCTCTCTCCCTCCCTCTCTCCCTCTCCCGCTCCCCATCTCGTCTCTCTCTAGCTCTCTCACACTGTCGCCTCGGCATTCCCGGAATCATTGACGTTTTGCGGTAGACAAAAATGCTGGAGAAACCCAGCGGGTGAGGCAGTCGCCTGGCCCGCTGAGTTCCTCCAGCACTCTGTGTTTTTTGTTTGGCTCTGAAGTTGAAGGTGGCTCAACGGGACGCGCAAGGGCTCTGGGGAGAGGGTTGCGTTTCTGGTCGAGACCTTTCTTCAGACAATCACAACTAATCTCACCGACGAGAGTTCAGTTTAGTCTGAAGAAGGGTCTTCTCTCTAAAGTCGCTGCGCTGCCTGTCCTGCAGAGTTACTCCAGCTTTATGTCTATCTTCAATTTCAGAGAAATACAATTTCTCACGGGGGGCTTATAACGTCTCTAAACCCCTCTGGGACCCTCTGAACACCTCTAAAACTCCTCTAGCCCCCCTATTTCCCTCTATTCCCCTCTAAACAATTGTAAACACACCTGAACCCATCTGAAGCCCTCTAAACATCTCTAAACCGTTTAAACCCCTCTAAACTAGGAGGCTGCAAGGTGACTTGGATAGGCTGGGTGAGTGGGCAAATGCATGGGAGATGCAGTATAATGTGGATAAATGTGAGGTTATCCACTTTGGTGGCAAAAACAGGAAAGTAGACTATTATCTGAATTGTGGCCGATTAGGAAAAGGGGAGATGCAACGAGATGCAACGAAAAATGCTCACGGCAGACCAAACGTGTTAAACAGAAATTGGTCAGATATTGAGCTTTACACAGTGAGAAATCATGTGAAATAAGCACTGAATTTAATTTTAAATGAATGTACCTGCATGTTATACTGTTTAGTTTGGAGATACCACCAGATAGTCTGGTTGATACAACCAGATTAGTTTGGAGATACAACCAGATTAGTTTGGAGATACAACCAGATTAGTTTGGAGATACAACCAGATAGTCCACTGAGTTCGCACCGACCAGCGATTTTTGTTACAGATTTGACAAATTTATTTGGCGGCCAATCAAACGCTGTCTCTAAGGGGGTTGAATCCAATCACCAACCAGCTTGCCTTAAAATTCCCGAAACTACACGAAATATAAACATACATAAATTTTTACTTTTCTAGAGTAGGGGCCCCGCCATCAGTTTTCTAATTGGGCCCCGCAATTCCTAGCACCGGCCCTGGTCACGACGCACGATGCGCGCATGGCGTGCATTACGCATGCATGGGGCGTTTTGAGGCGTGGTGTAGGCAGTGATTTTGGGATTCACAAAATCTTTGCGTGCCACCTGTGTGACGAGCAAATGATGCCCAAGTGGGACAGACCCTTAAAGCTGGAGAAATTGAAACCCAGAATGCTCAAGGAGCCAGAAGTTTCTTTGGCACACCAAGAGTCAAGAGTGTTTTATTGTCATATGTCCCAGATAGGGCAATGAAATTCTTACTTGCAGCAGCATAACAGAAAATGTAAAAATAATACACTGTAAACAATATAATAAATAAGAAAAAAAACTTCATGTCCACGCTGACCTTTTCGCCCATCTACATTAATTCCATTTCTGCCCACAGCCTGTTTAAATATACCTAAAAGTTTTTAAACATAGTGCCTATATAGTCATCTTCTTGCGTATGGCCTGCACAGCCTAAAGTTGTAGGACAACTTGAAGGTACGCAAAAAGGCTGGAGAAACTCAGCGGGTGCAGCAGCATCTATGGAGCGAAGGAAATAGGCAACGTTTCGGGCCTAAAAGGACAACTTGTTCTATTTGATCTATTTGATTGTGCACGCCTGGTTGATTGCATTTGTTGAAACAGGGCAGACCACGTGAAGGTTGCAATCTCCCACCCCACCTATATAGTATCTATACAGTACAGAAATAGGTCCTTCAGCCCAATATCTCCTCACCAACTTCAGATAGACCTTGATTTCTCTATTCCCCTTCCCCTTCCCAGGTTTCCCACTTGTCTTACTGATTCCCCCTACATTCTGTCTTTGTCCCGCCCCCTCCCCTGCAATCCGAAGAAGGGTATCGTTCATTTTGTGTCTATCTTCAATTTAAACCAGCATCTGTAGTTCTTTCTTACACACCTCCATGCCAATGTTAGTGTCCATTTACACTGATCCCATTTGTCCACACCAGGTCTGCATCCTGATAAGCCTTGCCTACTTAGCTGTAGGAAGGATCTGCAGATGCTGGTTTACACCGAAGATAGACACAAAATGCTGGAGTAACTCAGTAACGCAGTTCCTTCCTCCAGAGGGATCTGGGAATCACTGTGCACAGTTCCCTGAAAGTGGAATCTCATGTAGATAGGGTGGTAAAGAAAGCTTTTGGTGTGCTGGCCTTTATAAATCAAAGCATTAAGTATAGAAGTTGGGATGTAATGTTAAAATTGTACAAGGCATTGGTGAGGCCAATTCTGGAGTATGGTGTACAATTTTGGTCGCCTAATTATAGGAAGGATGTCAACAAAATAGAGAGAGTACAGAGGAGATTTACTAGAATGTTGCCTGGGTTTCAGCAACTAAGTTACAGAGAAAGGTTGAACAAGTTAGGGCTTTATTCTTTGGAGCGCAGAAGGTTAAGGGGGGACTTGATAGAGGTCTTTAAAATGATGAGAGGGATAGACAGAGTTGACGTGGATAAGCTTTTCCCACTGAGAGTAGGGAAGATTCAAACAAGGGGACATGACTTGAGAATTAAGGGACAGAAGTTTAGGGGTAACATGAGGGGGAACTTCTTTACTCAGAGAGTGGTGGCTGTGTGGAATGAGCTTCCAGGGAAGGTGGTGGAGGCAGGTTCGTTTTTATCATTTAAAAATAAATTGGATAGTTATATGGACGGGAAAGGAATGGAGGGTTATGGTCTGAGCGCAGGTATATGGGACTAGGGGAGAATACGTGTTCGGCACGGACTAGAAGGGTCGAGATGGCCTGTTTCCGTGCTGTAATTGTTATATGGTTATATGGTTATATGGTTATATGGTTATATGCCGACTGATCCGCTGAGTTACTCCAGCATTTTGTGTCTATCTTCGATTTAAACCAGCATCTGCAGTTCCTTCCTACAGATTTTGACGGCTCCATTGTGAAATCTCTTCAAGGTACGCCTACATCCTCTCTCGCTGCTCCTTCTCTATGATTCCTCCTGCTCTCCAACTCTACGACTACAATTTAACCCAGGCTCGTTGTCCTTTTCATGCCTTGGTTCTGCACCTTTTCATATCTCTTGTTTCCCTCTCCCCTGACTCTCAATCTGAAGAAGGGTCTCGACCAGATTAGTCACCTATTCCTGAGATGCTGCCTGACCTGCTGAGTTGCCTGTTTAGGCACCTGTCTAAATGTCTCTTAAACAAAATGATTGCGGTTGACTCCTCCATTTCCTATCATCACATTCCAGATATCAGCCACTCCACGTCTTAAAAAAACATTCCCCTCAAATCCCCTTTAAAAATCTTCTCACGTTGAAGTGTGATGGAATGGAATTCAATGTGAACTGGCAGGCTATCACAGTGATTGCAGTCTGAAGAAGGATCTCGACCCAAAACATCACCTATTACTTTTCTCCAGAGATGCTGTCTGACCCGCTGAGTTACACCAGCTTTTTTGTGTCTATCATCGGTTTAAAAGAGCATCCCCAAAATTTAGGGGAGAGAGAAGAAAAAGACAATAAACAGAGAATAAGAGAGGGTGGGTTTCTTAAATGTGTATATTTTAATGCTAGGAGCATTGTAAGAAAGGTGGATGAACTTAGAGCCTGGATTGACACCTGGAAGTATGATGTTGTGGCGATCAGTGAAACATGTTTGCAGGTGGGCTGTGATTGGAAACTAAATATTCCAGGATTTCGTTGCTTCAGGTGTGATAGAATTGGAGGGGCAAGAGGTGGAGGTGTTGCATTGCTTATCAGGGAAGATATTACAGCAGTGCTTTGGCAGGATAGATTAGAGGGCTCGTCTAGGGAGGCTATTTGGGTGGAACTGAGAAATGGGAAAGGGGTAGCAACACTTATAGGGGTGTATTATAGACCGCCAAATGGGGAGCGAGAATTGGAAGAGCAAACATGTAAGGAGATTGCAGATATTAGTAGTAAGCACAAGGTAGTGATTGTGGGAGATTTCAATTTCCCACACATAGACTGGGAAACACATTCTGTAAATGGGCTGGATGGGTTGGAGTTTGTAAAATGTGTGCAGGATAGTTTTTTGCAGCAATACATAGAAGTACCTACTAGAGAAGGGGCGGTGCTGGACCTCCTGTTAGGAAATGAGACGGGTCAGGTGGCGGAGGTATGCGTTGGGGAACAGTTCGGGACCAGTGATCACAATACCATTAGTTTCAATATAATTATGGAGAGGGTCAGAACTGGACCTAGGGTTGAGATTTTTGATTGGAGAAAGGCTAACTTTGAGGAGATGCGAAAGGATTTAAAAGGAGTAAATTGGGACAGTTTGTTTTATGGGAAAGATGTGGAAGAGAAATGGAGAACATTTAAAGGTGACATTTTAAGAGTACAGAATCTTTATGTCCCTGTTCGGTTGAAAGGAAATAGTAAAAATTGGAAAGAGCCATGGTTTTCAAGGGAAATTGGACACTTGGTTCGGAAAAAGAGAGAGATCTACAATAATTATAGGCAGCATGGAGTAAATGAGGTGCTTGAGGAGTATAAAGAATGTAAAAAGAATCTTAAGAAAGAAATTAGAAAAGCTAAAAGAAGATATGAGGTTGCTTTGGCAAGTAAGGTGAAAGTAAATCCAAAGGGTTTCTACAGCTATATTAATAGCAAAAGGATAACGAGGGATAAAGTTGGTCCATTAGAGAGTCAGAGTGGACAGCTATCTGCAGAGCCAAAAGAGATGGGGGAGATATTGAACAATTTATTTTCTTCGGTATTCACCAAGGAGAAGGATATTGAATTATGTGAGGTAAGGGAAACAAGTAGAGTAGCTATGGAAACTATGAGGATCAAAGAAGAGGAAGTACTGACACTTTTGAGAAATATAAAAGTGGATAAGTCTCCAGATCCGGACAGGATATTCCCTAGGACATTGAGGGGAGTTAGTGTAGAATTAGCAGGGGCTATGACAGAAATATTTCAAATGTCATTAGAAACGGGAATAGTCCCCGAGGATTGGCGTACTGCGCATGTTGTTCCATTGTTTAAAAAGGGGTCTAAGAGTAAACCTAGCAATTATAGACCTGTTAGTTTGACGTCAGTGGTGGGAAAATTAATGGAAAGGATACTTAGAGATAATATATATAAGCATCTGGATAAACAGGGTCTGATTAGGAATAGTCAACATGGATTTGTGCCTGGAAGGTCATGTTTGACTAATCTTCTTGAATTTTTGAAGAGGTTACTCGGGAAATTGATGAGGGTAAAGCAGTGGATGTTGTATATATGGACTTCAGTAAGGCCTTTGACAAGGTTCCTCACGGAAGGTTGGTTAAGAAGGTTCAATGGTTGGGTATTAATGGTGGAGTAGCAAGATGGATTCAACAGTGGCTGAATGGGAGATGCCAGAGAGTAATGGTGGATGGTTGTTTGTCAGGTTGGAGGCCAGTGACTAGTGGGGTGCCACAGGGATCTGTGTTGGGTCCACTGTTGTTTGTCATGTACATCAATGATCTGGATGATGGTGTGGTAAATTGGATTAGTAAGTATACAGATGATACTAAGATAGGTGGGGTTGTGGATAATGAAGTAGATTTTCAAAGTCTACAGAGAGATTTATGCCAGTTGGAAGAGTGGGCTGAAAGATGGCAGATGGAGTTTAATGCTGATAAGTGTGAGGTGCTACATCTTGGCAGGACAAATCAAAATAGGACGTACATGGTAAATGGTAGGGAATTGAAGAATGCAGGTGAACAGAGGGATCTGGGAATAACTGTGCACAGTTCCCTGAAAGTGGAATCTCGTGTAGATAGGGTGGTAAAGAAAGCTTTTGGTGTGCTGGCCTTTATAAATCAGAGCATTGAGTATAGAAGTTGGGATGTAATGTTAAAATTGTACAAGGCATTGGTGAGGCCAATTTTGGAGTATGGTGTACAAACAGAGGAGATTTACTAGAATGTTGCCTGGGTTTCAGCAACTAAGTTACAGAGAAAGGTTGAACAAGTTAGGGCTTTATTCTTTGGAGCGCAGAAGGTTAAGGGGGGACTTGATAGAGGTCTTTAAAATGATGAGAGGGATAGACAGAGTTGACATGGATAAGCTTTTCCCACTGAGAGTAGGGAAGATTCAAACGAGGGGACATGACTTGAGAATTAAGGGACAGAAGTTTAGGGGTAACATGAGGGGGAACTTCTTTACTCAGAGAGTGGTGGCTGTGTGGAATGAGCTTCCAGTGAAGGTGGTGGAGGCAGGTTCGTTTTTATCATTTAAAAATAAATTGGATAGTTATATGGACGGGAAAGGAATAGAAACATAGAAACATAGAAATTAGGTGCAGGAGTAGGCCATTCGGCCCTTCGAGCCTGCACCGCCATTCAATATGATCATGGCTGATCATCCAACTCAGTATCCCGTACCTGCCTTCTCTCCATACCCTCTGATCCCCTTAGCCACAAGGGCCACATCTAACTCCCTCTTAAATATAGCCAATGAACTGGCCTCGACTACCCTCTGTGGCAGAGAGTTCCAGAGATTCACCACTCTCTGTGTGAAAAAAGTTCTTCTCATCTCGGTTTTAAAGGATTTCCCCCTTATCCTTAAGCTGTGACCCCTTGTCCTGGACTTCCCCAACATCGGGAGCAATCTTCCTGCATCTAGCCTGTCCAACCCCTTAAGAATTTTATAAGTTTCTATAAGATCCCCTCTCAATCTCCTAAATTCTAGAGAGTATAAACCAAGTCTATCCATCTTTCTTCATAAGACAGTCCTGACATCCCAGGAATCATCTGGTGAACCTTCTCTGCACTCCCTCTATGGCAATAATGTCCTTCCTCAGATTTGGAGACCAAAACTGTACGCAATACTCCAGGTGTGGTCTCACCAAGACCCTGTACAACTGCAGTAGAACCTCCCTGCTCCTATACTCAAATCCTTTTGCTATGAAAGCTAACATACCATTCGCTTTCTTCACTGCCTGCTGCACCTGCATGCCTAATTTTAATGACTGGTGTACCATGACACCCAGGTCTCGCTGCATCTCCCCTTTTCCTAGTTGGCCACCATTTAGATAATAGTCTGCTTTCCTGTTTTTGCCACCAAAATGGATAACCTCACATTTATCCACATTATACTGCATCTGCCAAACATTTGCCCACTCACCCAGCCTATCCAAGTCACCTTGCAGTCTCCTAGCATCCTCCTCACAGCTAACACTGCCCCCCAGCTTAGTGTCATCCGCAAACTTGGAGATATTGCCTTTAATTCCCTCATCCAGATCATTAATATATTTTGTAAATAGCTGGGGTCCCAGTACTGAGCCTTGCGGTACCCCACTAGTCACTGCCTGCCATTGTGAAAAGGACCCGTTTACTCCTACTCTTTGCTTCCTGTTTGCCAGCCAGTTCTCTATCCACATCAATACTGAACCCCCAATGCCGTGTGCTTTAAGTTTATATACTAATCTCTTATGTGGGACCTTGTCGAAAGCCTTCTGGAAGTCCAGATACACCACATCCACTGGTTCTCCCCTATCCACGCTACTAGTTACATCCTCTAAAAATTCTATAAGATTCGTCAGACATGATTTACCTTTTGTAAATCCATGCTGACTTTGTCCAATGATTTCACCACTTTCCAAATGTGCTGCTATCCCATCTTTAATAACTGACTCTAGCAGTTTCCCCACTACCGATGTTAGACTAACTGGTCTGTAAATCCCTGTTTTCTCTCTCCCTCCCTTCTTGAAAAGTGGGGTTACGTTTGCTACCCGCCAATCCTCAGGAACTACTCCAGAATCTAAAGAGTTTTGAAAGATTATTACTAATGCATCCACTATTTCTGGAGCTACTTCCTTAAGTACTCTGGGATGCAGCCTATCTGGCCCTGGGGATTTATCGGCCTTTAATCCATTCAATTTACCCAACACCACTTCCCGGCTAACCTGGATTTCACTCAATTCCTCCAACTCCTTTGACCCGCGGTACCCTGCTATTTCCGGCAGATTATTTATGTCTTCCTTAGTGAAGACGGAACCAAAGTAGTTATTCAATTGGTCCGCCATATCCTTGTTCCCCATGATCAACTCACTTTGCATCTACCCGATCTATTCCTCATGATTTTATACATAGTATTAAGGGATCAAGAGATATGGGGTTAGAGCGGAATAGCAGTAGTGTCATAAAAGGTCAGTCACAATGGTATTGAATGGCATCATAGCCACAAGAGGCTACAATAGTCACAATGACCTACTGATGCTAATTTCTAATGTGGTAATCATAATTGGTATACGTGACAATAAACTGACCTTGAAACCTTGCTGTGTGGGAGCTGAATGGAGGGTTATGGTCTGAACGCAGGTGTATGGGACTAGGGGAGAATACGTGTTCGGCATGGACTAGAAGGGTCGAGATGGCCTGTTTCCGTGCTGTAATTGTTATATGGTTATATGGTTATCTGCAGTTAGCTCCCACACAGCAAGGTTTCAAGGTCAGTTTATTGTCATATATACCAATTATTTCCACACTGTTTCACTCTATGACTCAATGTCCTGAATTTCTGAATGAGTGACCCATCACCGTCTTGCTGAGTAGAATAGTAAGTTACCTCCGCAATAGAATAGTAAGTAACCTCCGCAGTTTTGGGGACGGAGCCTTCTCCAGGGCAGCTCCCAGGCTCTGGAACTCCCTCCCCCAACTGATCCGCAATTCCGTGTCCCTCACCATCTTCCAGTCCCGCCTCAAGACCCATCTCTTCACCTCTGCCTATTCTTAGCCCCACGTCCCCGTCCCTTTTCATCTGTGCATTAATTGCCTCATACTGTGTTTTGTATTGAATTCTGTCTTTACTTTGTGTACTAGTCATGTCTCTACTATTTATTTCATTCCCCTTACATGTTTTTCCTCTACATGCTCAATTTTTGTAAGGTGTCCTTGAGACTCTTGAAAGGCGCCCATAAATAAAATGTATTATTATTATTATTAATAGTAAGATTAAACGAGAACTAAGTTTGAAGTTTGATCTTTATTTTATGAGGAGTAACGTTGAGGGGTTACGTGAAGACCCCATCCAGTACGCATGCGTGTCATTCTTCAAAGCAATGATGTGAAATCACAGAAAACAGTTCTTGAAATGAACATAGTAAGATAAGAGAACCATAATACCAGTTGAACTTTATGATAGAGGGCTGGGAGCGGAGGGCACGTAATCCCTCAACGTTACTCCTCATAAAATAAAGATCAAACTTCAAACTGGTAAGTTCTCGTTTAATCTTACTATTTTACTTCGGAGTCACGTGAGTGACTACGTGAAGATTTTAAAGCTCTATGATTTCATGTCGTGGAACCAAGTCCAGGCATCATACACTGCATCAGTAGGCCAATGATGAGTGAGCATTAAGAATGCATTCAGACATGACATAGATATAGACATGCTGATGCTATAAATGAATAATAGTGGCAATAGTAACCTCCCTCAACCTGGAGGAAGTATGAACCATACCTAACATCGAGTTGGCAAATACCCCTGATCTGGCAATAGGTTTATTCTGAATATTTGGATAGATCAATAGTTTGACCATCCTGCAACCGCTAGGATGTGGTCCATCCCTGCTGCTGAGGTATAGCGGTCCTGGTGGAGTGAGACTCAATGTCAATGTACACTCCTGTATATGCCAGACCCATATAACCATCTGGAGAAGGTTCGTCATGATACCTTCTAACAAGATTTTATGTAACTTATAATATTGCTGTCAGTCTATAAGGCTCTTAGGAACCTTGACATACTGGTGTAAATGCGTGATCACACGCAACCCAAGGTCCATGGGATATGCAACTCTAGTTTGGTCTTGTGTCCCTGTCTAATCTGCTTGATTAATCATAAACAAACATGTTATTATAGCCCGCAGATATGATCATCCTATCCAGTGTTGCAATGACTGGACCCATAGCCCTGTACTCAGTGTCATGGCGTAATTACTAGTACGTGAGTATGACCATGGGCAGGGATGTTGCTGATGCCCATCAGTGAAGTGACGTAGTACAATGTTAACAACCCATATCTCTGCGTCCCTAAACCTGGGAGGTTTTAAGACGGCACCTTCATTCTCTGGATATCAGAGGGTGAGACCGGACAGAGTGGTTTACGTACTCATCAGCCAAATGATTAGGAGGTACTTAAGGCGCAGTAATGGAATAGTAACAATGTTATAATATAACCATATAACCATATAACAATTACAGCACGGAAACAGGCCATCTCGACCCTTCTAGTCCGTGCCGAACACATAATCTCCCCTAGTCCCATATACCTGCGCTCAGACCATAACCCTCCATTCCTTTCCCATCCATATAACTATCCAATTTATTTTTAAATGATAAAAACGAACCTGCCTCCACCACCTTCACTGGAAGCTCATTCCACACAGCTACCACTCTCTGAGTAAAGAAGTTCCCCCTCATGTTACCCCTAAACTTCAGTCCCTTAATTCTCAAGTCATGTCCCCTTGTTTGAATCTTCCCTACTCTCAGTGGGAAAAGCTTTTCCACTTCAACTCTGTCTATCCCTCTCATCATTTTAAAAACCTCTATCAAGTCCCCCCTTAACCTTCTGCGCTCCAAAGAATAAAACTCTAATCCCATAATCCCTGAATCCTGAATTTTAATGTGTCAGTCATCCGTGCCGAGTTAAACGTAAGGAAGCATAAACAATGCTTCCCATCTCCTATGCAGATTGCTGCTATTTGGTGCTATCCCTGCAATCTGTAGTGAGCACTCTTAACGCTCATGGTTTGACAACCCAAGCCGCAGAAATGATCTCTCAGAGTCTGTGAGTCTATGATTGATTATATCATGCAGAGGATGGTTTCAACATCACAACTGAACCAGCATCTTTTTATCCGGAATTAAACATGTAAGGTTTTATGTTCATTCTTCGCCTCAGCAGGAGCCATAGGTATATAACCCAGGCAGGCACTATGAAAACCCAGAAGCGGGAATCTTGCTGAATTTTGCAAAACCCGTCTATTGAGGCCAAATGGAGGAAGACATAAAAGAACATTCCTCCCTAGTGTAGCGAGAATGCACCCTTCGCCACTGTATGCCTCGTTCACTGTTGATTGAAACTGGATGCAAGCAACTCAATAGTTAGTGTTCTATCAATCCACATTGTCATTAAATACTTTGTGATCACACATTCATTCTGTGTTGTCATTGATTTTGCATAATAATACACCAGTGCTAAATGCAGTTTGGTAAAACTATCACCGGATACTTTGATTTGATTGGTCTCACCAATGTAGATCAGCAGACAACTAGAGCAGCGGATGCAATAGATGAGGTTGGAGGAGGTGCAGGTGAACCTCTGTCGCATCCGGAACGACTGCTTGGGTCCTTGAATGAAGTCGAGGGGGGAGGTAAAGCGACAAGTGTAGCATCTCCTGCAGTTGCAAGGGAAAGTGCCCGGGGAGGGGGTGGTGCAGGTGGGAAGGGAAGAATTGACCAGGGAGTTATGGAGGGAGCGGTCTTTGTGGTAAGCAGACAGGGGGGAGATTGGAAGATGTGGCGAGTGGTGGGGTCAGGATGGAGGTGGCAAAAATTACGGAGGACTATTTGTTGTATGTGAAGGCTAGTGGGGTGGAAGGTGAGGACTAGGGGGACTCTGCCCTTGTTCCGAGTTGGGGGATGGGGAGAGAGAGCAGTGTTGCGGGGTATTGAAGAGACCCTGGTGAGAGCCTCATCTATGGTAGGGGAGGAGAACCCCCGTTCCCTGAAGAATGAGGACATTTCCGATGCCCTGGTATGAAACACCTCATCCTGGGAGCAGATGCAGCGTAGACAGAGGAATTGGGAGTAGGGGATGGAGTCCTTCCAGGAAGCAGGGTGGGAAGAAGTGTAGTTTAGATAGCCATGGAAGTCAATGGGTTTATAGTGGATGTCGGTCAAAAGTCTATCACCTGCGATGGAGATAGTGAGGTCAAGAAATGGTAGGGTAGTGTCGGAAATGGTCCAGGTGTATATGAGTGCCGGATGGAAGTTAGTGGCAAAGTTGATGAAGTTAATGAGTTCTGTGTGGATGCAGGAGGTAGCACCAATGCAATAGTCGATGCAGCGGAGGCAGAAGTCGGGGGCCTAGAGAACGGAATGCCCGGAGACGACAGAGAGTGTCTGAGGTGTCTTGAACATAGGTAGGGAGGGTTGTTGCGGAGTGAGTCGATGGCAGTACGTTCGGGGGGGGGGGGGGGGGGGGGGGGGGGGGGGGAGAGGTTAGAGTGAGACAGGGGAGTGGAGAGGTTGAGGTCCACATTAACCAACCTGATCTTCCTGTGGCTGAGCACTTCAACTCCTCCTCCCATTCCGAATCCGACCTTTCTGTCCTGGGCCTCCTCCATGGCCAGAGTGAGGACCACCGTAAATTGGAGGAGCAGCACCTCATATTCTGCTTGGGCAGTCTGCACCCCAGCGGCTTGATCATTGACTTCTCCAATTTCCGGTGGCCCTTGCTGTCTCCTCCCCTTCTCAGCTCTCCCTCAGCCCTCTGGCTCCTCCGCTTCCTTTCTACTTCCCTCCCCCCCACCCTGCATCAGTCTGAAGAAGGGTTTCGGCCTGAAACGTTGCCTATATCCTTCGCTCCATAGATGCTGCCGCACCCGCTGAGTTTCTCCAGCGCTTTTGTCTATCTTGGGTATTGTATTTAAATGAGATCATCTCTCTTTCTTATCAACTTAATGTAATATTGAGGCTCCATTAGGTACTGGTGAGGCAGCATTTGGAATGATGTGAGGAATTTTGGGCATCATATCTGAGAAAGGATGTGCTGGCTCTGGAGAGGGTCCAGAAGAGGTTTAAAAGAATTATCCCAGGAATAAGTAGGTTAATCTATGATGAGCGTTTGTCAGCACTGGGCCTGTATTCGCTGGAGTTTAGAAGAATGAGGGGGATCTCATTGAAACATACAGAATGGTAAAAGGCTTGGATAGAGTGGATGTGGAGAGGATGTTTTCACTAGTGGGAGATTCTAGGACTAGAGTTCATAGCCTCAAAATTAAATGTCATTATTTTAGGAAGGAGATGAGGTGAAACTTCTTTAGTCAGAGGGTGGTAAATCTGTGAAATCCTTTGCCATAGAAGGCTGTGGAGGCCAAGTCAGTGGATATTTTTAAGACAGAGATAGACAGATTGTTGATTAGTATGGGTGTCAGAGGTTATGGGGAGAAGGCAGGAGAATGGGGTTCAGAAGGAAAGATAGATCAGCCATGATTGAATGGTGGAGTAGACTTGATGGGCCAAATGGCCTATATCTATTCCTTATGACATGACCTTGACAGGTACATACTGTGCCCTCCATAATGTTTGGGACAAAGACCCATCATTTATTTATTTGCCTCTGTACTTCACAATTTGAGATTTGTAATAGAAAAAAATCACATGTGGTTAAAGTGCACATGGTCAGATTTTAATGAAGGCCATTTTAATGCATTTTGGTTTCACCATGTAGAAATTATAGCAGTGTTTATACTTAGTACCCCCATTTCAGGGCACCATAAAGTTTGGGACACAGCAATGTCATGTAAATGAAATAAGTCATGTTTAGTATTTTGTTGCATATCCTTTGCATGCAATGGCTGCTTGAAGTCTGCAATTCATGGACATCACCAATTGCTGGGTGTCTTCTCTGGTCAGGCCTGTATTGCAGCCATCTTTAGCTTATGCTTGTTTTGGGGGCTAGTCCCCTTCAGGCTTCTCTACAGCATATAAAAGGCATGCACAATTGGGTTCAGATCAGGGGATTGACTTGGCCACTCAAGAATTGACCATTTTTTAGCTTTGAAAAACTTCTTTGGTGCTTTAGCAGTATGTTTGGGATCATTGTCTTGCTGTAGAATGAACCGCCAGCCAATGCGTTTTGAGGCATTTGTTTGGGCTTGAGCAGATAGGACGTGTCTGTACACCAGAATTCATTATGCTACTACCATCAGCAATTGTATCATCAATGAAGATAAGTGAGCCAGTACCTTCAGCAGCCATACATGCCCAGGCCCACCCCCACCACCGTGTTTTACAGATGAGGTGGTATGCTTTGGATCTTGGGCAGTTCCGTCCTTCTCTCCTCCATACTTTGCTCTTGCCATCAACTGATGTAGGTTAATCTTTGTCTCAACTACCCACAAGACCTTTGTCCAGAACTGCGGTTGCTCTTTTGCGTATTTCTTGGCAAACTATAACCTGGCCATCCATTTTAGTGGCTAACCAGTGGTTTGCATCTTGCAGTGTAGCCTCTGTATTTCTGTTCATGAAGTCTTCTGTGGACAGAGATCATTGACAAATCCACTCCTGAAGAGTGTTTCTGATTTGTCGGACAGGTGTTTGGGGATTTTTCTTTATTATAGAGAGAATTCTTCTGTCATCAGTTGTGGAGGTCTTCCTTGGCCTGCCAGTCCCTTTGCGATTAGTAAGCTCACCAGTGCTCTCTTTCTTCCTAATAATGTTCCAAATAGTTGATTTTGGGAAGCCTAAGGTTTGGCTGATGTCTCTAACAGTTTTATTCTTGTTTCTCAGTCTCATAATGGCTTATTTGACTTTCCTTGGCACAACTTTGGTTGATAAACTCATGTTAATAAACATTTCCAAAGGTGATGGAAAGACTGGAGGAAAGATTAGGTGCTGAGAGCTCTCTTATACCTGCATTAAGGAGGCAATTAAACACACCTGAGCAATTGCAAATGCCTGTGAAGCCATGTGTCCCAAACATTATGGTGCCTTGAAATGGGGGAGGGGGGGGGGGGACTATATGTATAAGCACAGCTGTAATTTCTACATGGTGAAACCAAAATGTAGAAAAATGGCCTTTAATAAAATATGACAATGCTCACTTTAACCACGTGTAATTTTTGCTACTACAAATCTCAAATTGTGGAGCACAGAGGCAAATAAATAAATGATGTGTCTTTGTCCCAAACATTATGGTGGGCACTGTAGGTCAATCTACTTCATCTTTCATCACTTGTTCAACAAACCCTTCAAATTAGCTCAATGAAGTGTGGGTGCTGCACTCCTTCTATTTAGTTTAGTTTATTTTAGAGTCCGCACCGAGCAGTGACACCTATACTACCCTACACACTAGGGACAATTTACCATTTTACCAAGTCAATTAACCTACAAACCTTTACGTCTTTGGAGTGTTGGAGGAAACTGGAGCACCCAGAAAACCAATGCAGTTTGTCCTTAGTTACTTGGGAAAACAAGGTCTATATACAATATTCTATTCAATGTATACAATATATATTGAATATGTAATAGTTAATATGTACAATAGATTTTCTCACACAAAGGGTGGTGTTTATGGTGGAACGAGCTACCAGAGGAGGTAACTGAGGCAAGTACTACAACAACTTTTAAAAGACATTTGGACAGGTACATGGTTAGGAAAGGTTTTGGGAAGGATATGGGCCAAACACAGGCATGTGGGACTTGTGTGGATAGGCATCTGGGTTGGTATGGGCAAGTTGGGCCATGCTGTATGACTCTATGACTCTATAGATGTGGTGTGACTAGAACCACATATATTATCAGTGCAAGATGTCTCTATTATGTAATTAAGTGCTCCTGTGATAAAGGACAGCATACTGTATATTCCTCTTCCTAATGTTCCAACGATGCTCTTATTATATCTCCACAGAAACCAGAGCACTTGACCATGGAGGAACTGTTTCAGAATGTCATGGCCGGTCTCCTCCCACACTCCAAAGATGTGCAGGTTTGTAGGTTAATTGGCTTCTGTAAATTGTAAATTATCCCTAATGTGTAGGATAGCGTTAGTGTACGGGGTGATCGCTGATCGATGCGTACTCGGTGAGCCAAAGGATATGTTTCTGTGCTTATCTCTAAAGTCTAAAGTCTAATGTGTGAGTAGAAAAAATTTAGAAAAATATATTGGGATTACAATAAGTGGATGGAACCGTTTTACATTGATCTTTGGGAAGCAGGCTTTGTATGTGAGATTGCACCTTGAAACATTCTTCATACACGCTAGGAGTTTGAAACCTTTTCAAATCTTTAACAAAAGGTAAAATGCTTGTGACTTTACTGCATGCTGTCCAATGTTTCAATATTGCCGAGATGGTGTGGAATTTAAACGACAAAATATTTAATTTGCAAGTTCTATCCAGATATTTTAGTTTTTAGTTTAGTTTTAGCTTAGTTTAGAGATACAGTGCGGAAACAGGCCCTTCAACCCACCGAGTCCGCGCCGGCCAGCGATCCTCGCACACTAACACTACCCTACACACATCAGGGACAATTAAAAATGATACCAACCCAATTAACCTACAGGCCTGAAAATAGACACAAAATGTTCGAGTAACTCAGCAGGAGAGGCATCATCTCTTGAGGGAGTTGGCTGAATGGGTGACATTTTGGGTCGAGAAGTCTGAAGTAGGGCCTCGGTCTGAAACATCATCCATTTCTTCTCTCCACAGATGCTGCCTGTCCCGTTGAGTTACTCCAGTATTTTGTATCTTTCTTCAGTGTAAGCCAGCACCCGCAGTTCCTTCCTACACAATTAACCTACAAACCTGCATGTCTTTGGAGTGTGGGAGCAAACTGGAGCACCTGGAGAAGACCCAGGCGATCACATGGAGAACGTGCAAACTCCGTACAGACAGGATCGAACCCGGGTCTCTAGCACTGTAAGGTCAGAAGGCCGTAAATTCATAAGTGATAGTAGAATTAGGCCATTCGACCCAAGGCCGATCTATCTCTCCCTCCTAACCCCATTTTCCTGCCTCTTCCCCATAACCTCTGACACATGTACAAATCAAGACAGCAACTGCGACCTATCTGTGCTGTATCTGCACCACCTCGTTCCCATTTTATTCGGACTCAATTCGGTACATTCCTACATCTGGATCAATACCTGCCTGGTATTTCAATTGAAAGACAAGTCAAGCCTGGTGTTGTACGTGCATTACAAACACAATGAAAATCCTTGCTTGCAGCAGCATAACAGGTCAAATAGAATGAAATGAGCTCAGTGTGTAAATGAAAGTCACAGAAACTAGACTAAGTGGGACCCGTTGAGTCCCAGCTTCACACGGGAGGGCTGACCCCCCAATGCAATATTCCACCTCTCCACCAGTTCCAAGATTGCTGGCCAGTGTGGGGGGGAGGGGCTTTCTGGAGCGCTAGCATGGGTGTTGTGGGCCGAAGGGACTGGTTTCCAGGGGGCTAGTATGGATATTGTGGGCCGAATGGATTCTTGAGATGGCAGCTCAGTAACTCAAGCCTGGCAGGCTGGCAGCTCAGGAACTGCCAGAAATTCTGCCAAAAACAGGTGAGAAACTGTGAGAGAGAAGGGGGAGAGGGTAGACAATCAATTTTAGACATTTTCATATTTTATTACAGTTGCAAAAGGCACGCAGTTGCAAAAGACACACAGTTACAATAGGTACACATTTCAATAGCCACACAGTTGCAAATGGCACAGTTTAAAAACACATAAAGGGCACTCGCAGGTCAGTATTCTCAGTGTTCTGTAGATTTCCAGCTCACACTGAGAGTCATGACCCTGTCCCTCCCCCATCTTGCAGAGACTGAGCCAACTCCACACTTCTGGGTTTGATAGCTCCTCCCCCCTCCCCCCCAGAAGGGCCGTGGCCTTCATGGCACGATTGACCAAAGAGTTCCTTCTGCAGTTGTACAGAGCCCTAGTGAGACCACACCTGGAGTATTGTGTACATTTTTGGTCCCCTAATTGAGGGAGCGCAGCGTTGGTTTACAAGGTTAATTCTTGGGATGGCGGGACTGTCATATGCTGAGAGAATGGAGCAACTGGGCTTGTACACTCTGGAGTTTAGAAGGATGAGAGGGATTTTCATTGAAACATATAAGATTGTTAAGGGTTTGGACATGCTAGAGGCAGGAAACATGTTCCCGATGTTGTGGGAGTCCAGAACCAGGGGCCACAGTTTAAGAATAAGGAGTAAGCCATTTAGAATGGAGATGAGGAAACACTTTTTCTCACAGAGACTGGTGAGTCTGTGGAATTCTCTGCCTCAGAGGGCTGTGGGGGTGGATTCTCTGGATGCTTTCAAGAGAGAGCTAGATAGGGCTCTTAAAAATAGCGGAGTCAGAGGATATGGGGAGAAGTCAGGAACGGGGTACTGATTGGGGATGATCAGCCATGATCGCATTGAATGGCGGTGCTGGATCCAAAGGCCAAATGGCCTACTCCTGCACCTATTGTCTATTGTCTATTGACAGGAGAGAGAATTTCAACATTTTTTAAACAGTAATAAATCTTTTATTTTTCATCGATGGGAAAAATCTTCTGGCCCTGGCAGCTGGAGGGGGACTCTGAGTTAGGTGGCCAAATATCACAGCCGTAAGTGGTCGCGTTTTTCTAAAATCAATATAAATTGCAACAGGAAGTGGTCAAGTTTCGACTTTTAATTATATGGATAATAAACTGTGGACCCACTCCGAATTTCCACCGCCTCCATCCATATCTCTTTAAGTATGTACAGTTTTCTGCATGTGTCTATGTTTGTGTGGGAGCCCACTCCTACTTACATATGTGCTCATACTTGAATGCATCCCTCTCAGTTGTCTGTATCCAAATGAGTTTGTCCTAGTGGTGTGTGCGTGTGCACACGAGTGCATATAGATAGATTCTGCATGTTCATATATAAATGATAGATTGGATTAAAGGTATATAACAATCTTTTATTTCATATTTATGAGCACCCTTTTTGTTGATGTTATGAGTTACAGATCAAACTAAGCTATAAATTAATATGTGTAGGAAGGAATTGCAGATGCTGGTTTATATTGAAGATGGACAGAAAGTGCAACTCAGGGGTCAGGCCGCATCTCTGGAGGAGAGGAACAGGTGACATTTTGGGTCAGAACTCTTTTTCAGTCTGAAGAAGGGGTATGACTCAAAACGTCACCTAATCCTTTTCTTCCAAAATGCAACCTGACCCGATGAGTTACTCCAGCATTCTACTCTATCTAAGCCATAAATTCCTTCCTTGTTGATAAAGGAAAGGTGCGAAAGAGGATTTCTAGTGATAATATCAAGAATAGTCAGCATTGATTTGTGCACTGCAAATTCGTCTCTCATATATTTGATAGATTTTTCTGAGGAAGCAACTAAGAAGATTGATGAGGCAGCAGCTTAGAAATAGTCTATGTGGAATTCAGCAAGGCCTTAGGAATGTTCCATGTGGTAGGGTGTTCTGTAAGGTTAGATTGGGATCCAGGGAGAGCTGGGAACTGGATATAGAATGGGCTTCATGGTTGGAAGCCAAGGGTGGTGGTGGAAGGTTAGTTTTTGAACTGAAGGCCTGTAACTAGTGGCGTACTTCATGGATTGGCGCTGGACCCATTGCTATTTGTGATCTATGTCAATGATTTGGATGAGCATGTACAAAGCATGTAAGTCTGCAGATGACACTAAAATAGGTAGTTATCAAGCATTACAATGGGATCGTGATCAACTGGGAAGAGGAATGGTCAATGGAGTTTCAATCAGATAAATGTGAGGTGTGGCATTTTGGGAACTCAAACCGAAGTAGGTCCTTGTGAGTGAACAGTAGGTCCTGTGTGTTGTAGAGCAGAGTGGTCTAGGAGTAGAAGTACAAGATTCCCTTAAGTGGCATCACGGACAGGGTGGTGAAGAGGGGCTTTGGCACACTGACCTTCATCAGTCAGTAAAATGAGTGCAGAAGTTTGGAGCAGTTGTACAAGCCATCGGGGAGGCTGCACCAGGAGCATTATGTCCAGTTTTGTCACCATGCTAAAGGAAATCTGCCATGAAGCTGATAGGAGTGAAGGGAAGATTTACAAGAGTGTTGCCAAGACTCGAGGGCCTGAGCTAAAGTTAGAGGTTGATCAGGCTAGGACATTTTTCCAGTGTAGGGGAATCAAATACTGGAGGGCATAGATGAGAGGGGAAAGATTTAATAGGAACGCGAGGGGCAACCTTTTACACACAGGTGGTGTTGGATATATGAATAAACTGCAAGAAGAAGTAGTTGAGGCAGGTACAATAACAACATTAAAAGCCATTTGGTCAGGTACAGTACATGGATTGGGAAAGATTTGGGCCAAACATGGGCAAGTAGGGCCATGAGACTTATTTCTCTGCTGTATGATTCTATGACTGTTATAACTTTTAGTAGTGATTGCATGTTATGCTTCTCCTCTGAAATCGATTCCACTGAAGCCACTGAGACCTTTAACATTACTAAAGGTATTGAGTTAATGTAAATTGCCAATGCTGTGGATACCTTAATCCCAAGAAACATACAACATGGGATGTCAGGACTTTCATATGAAGAAAGACTGGATAGACTCAGCTTGTACTCGCTAGAATTTAGAAGATTGAGGGGGGATCTTATAGAAACTTACAACATTCTTAAGGGGTTGGACAGGCTAGATGCAGGAAGATTGTTCCCGATGTTGGGGAAGTCCAGAACAAGGGGTCACAGTTTAAGGATAAAGGGGAAATCTTTTAGGACCGAGATGAGAAAAACATTTTTCACACAGAGAGTGGTGAATCTGTGGAATTGATTGCCACAGAAGGTAGTTGAGGCCAGTTCATTGGCTATATTTAAGAGGGAGTTAGATGTGGCCCTTGTGGCTAAAGGGATCAGGGGGTATGGAGAGAAGGCAGGTACAGGATACTGAGTTGGATGATCAGCCATGATCATATTGAATGGCGGTGCATACTCCTGCACCTATTTTCTATGTTTCTATGTTACAACACAGTCTGCTTTCCTCTTCTTCTCTGCCTAAGGGGGGGCTATCTCCCCTTCCCATCCCCCCCCTAGTAACACTCATATATCCAGCATGCTCCAAAAGGCAGATCACTGGTGAAATAATCAAATAAGCCAGTTCATTTATCACAATTTATTAAGTTCCGTGGTACGTGTGGAAATAAATATGCAAGTAAGTCCGGCCGGACTGAATGGTGGTGTTTCCAAAGCAATACAGGGTGAGGTGCAGAGCCATGCTCAGGTCTGAGTGGTTCAGCCCTGGTCAAAGATAGGACAGGCCTTACCGCAGAGCACCACAGGGGGCATGCCTGGAACATCGAAGCTGGGATTGAAACCAAAGAAAGACACAAAATGCCGGAGTAACTCAGCGGGTCAGGCAGCATCTCTGGAGTGAAGGAATGTGTGACGTTGCAGGTCGAGACCCTTCTTCAGACCGAGAGTCAGGGGAGAGGGAGACTAGAGTTATGGAAGGGTAAGGTGTGAAAACGACAGATCAAAGCAAATGATGATCAAGGAAATGTAGAATGGTTCATTCATAGCAGAGGAGAAGTTGTCAACGAAGCATACAGTCAGTAAAATTAATCAGAAGGACAGCGAAACTAGTCAGAGAACTAGGGTGGGAGAGGGACGGAGAGGGAGGGAATGCACAGAGTCTATTGCCCAGAATAGGGAAATCTAGAACCAGAGGACATAGGGTTAAGGTGAGGAAGGAAAGATTAAATAGAAACCTGAGGGGTGACTTTTTTACACAAAGGGTGACGGGTGTATGGAAGGAGCTGCCGGAGGAGGTAGTTGAGACAGGTACTAATGCAATGTTTAAGAAACATTTCGACAGGTACATGGATAGAAAAGGTTTAGAGGGATATGAGCCAAATGCAGGCAGGTGGGACTAGTGTAGATGGGGCATGTTGGTCGGCATGAGCAAGTTGGGCCGAAGGGCCTGCTTCCACATTCTATGACCCTATGTTTATGCTTTGGTCATGGCCGAATCAAATTTCAACATCACAAGTCCTGTTAAACAACTGATTCCCTTTCATTGATAGAAGATCAAAATGCTCTTTCATCCCAAAAGGAGAAGATCATGCAAAATTAATCACGTTGCGGTTTATTTTGAAGACATTTAGGAAATAACCAAAATATAATTTAACATCAAATATGGCGTTTGGTGGCGTACAAAAAGAGCAGACATGGAATAACAACATAATTTAAGAAGTTTGTATACATACTGGACATTTGCCTGCGTACATTGTAAATGGGTTTTATTTTATGTATCCTCAGCAACCCAAGAGGGATCAAAATTGTCTCCTATCTACAGGAAGACAACACACAAGGAATCTTCGCCAAAGCATATACAGTGATGCTAGATATGGTGACCAGAGCAAATTGTATCTTCTCCGACTAAAATCTGTACGGTGGAGACATGACAAACACAGAAACAGGATAACGACTAAACGCATAGGTACGTTCTTTGTTCCTCTTCAGACCCAAAGTTATCTGTCTGCAAACATTGAAACATTACAAATGTGAAACTTCATATCCAGCTTTATTATAGAGTTTGGGGGAAGAGTTTATACGCCAGCACTTCTTAACTCCTCATACCAATTTTGGTTTAGAATGATGAGAATTGAATATCCCCTTTGGCAATCACACCAAAACTAAGCATTGCAGCGTATTGTTGCAGAGTTACTTCCACTGCGGCCCAATGGAACCTTGCATTTACCGGTCGCTTGTTCTGTATCGTTAATGAGGAAGCAGGGTCTGAGCTTTATAAAGGTGCTCCTGCCACCACCTCCCATAAGGGAAGATTTGGACTTGAATTGTCTGAAGCAGATGCAACTCTTAAGGACCTGTCCCACTTTCACGACCTAATTCACGACCTTTTTTACTCGTGGACATTTTTCATCAGGCTAGAAAAAACGCCCCGACCTACTTGATGCCACGAATACCTACGACTAGCATCATGGTCTGCTACGATCTACCTACGACCTCCTACGACCTTGTGACGACCATGGTGCGAGTATGAATCAAGGGCAAACTTGGCTGTGGTCGTGAATTAGGACGTGAAAGTGGGACAGGCCCATAGCTCTTCTTAAGTTAAGTTCAGGGATTGTCCAGGCAATTAGCTCTGTGTCTATAATGCCAAGTGTTCCCAATATTATTTAGGTCCCAAGTAATGACTGTTAAGGGCCTGTCCCACTTACGTGACTTTTTCGGCGACTGCCAGCACCTGTCATAGGTCGTTGCAGGTCGCCGATATTTTCAACATGTTGAAAATTCAGCGGCGACCAGAAAGACGCTACGACTCTTTGGGCGACTGAGGAGACTACTCATGACCATACAGGCGACACCCTGGTGACATGTCGCAGGGTGCAGCCTGTATGGTCGTGAGTAGTCGCCCAAAGAGTCGTACCTTGTTCTGGTCGACGCTGGATTTTCAACGTTCGGTGACCTGTAACGACCTATGACAGGTGCCGGCAATCGCTGAAAAAGTCGCGTAAGTGGGACAGGCCCTTTAATGCTTGATGGATAAATAGCCTCCTTGAGCTTTGCAGACTATGTGTATATCTCATCTTTCATCTCAAAGATGTAGGCCATTTGGCCCATCCTACCTATGCTGGTGCTCTCTCGCACATTCATCAACTCCCCTCGACTATCCTTCTACTCACTCTCACCATGTGATAATTTATTGTGGCCATTTAATCTATAAATCAGCAGGCCTTTGGCATGTGGGAGGATACTGTAGCCCCTGGAGCAAACCCACACAATCACAGTGACAGGGAGAATATGCAATCTCCACACACGCACCACCGGAGGTGAAGAATGAACCTGGGTCACTGATGCTGTGAGGCAGGAGCTCTGTACACTTCATTAGCGAGCCTTGTCAGGGATAACTAGTTCCCTATTGCCATCATTGTTCTGCACTCTTCTCAAAGGTGAGCACTCCTAGAGATTGGGGAATTCATAAGTTCATAAATGCATAAGTCTAGGAGTAGAATTAGGCCATTTGGCCCATTATGTATACTCCACCTTTCAATCACGCCTCTCGCCACCGTCGGCACTCCAAGCCTGGGAGATTGCAACCTTCACGTGGTCCGCCCTGTTTCAATCAATGCAATCAACCTGGCGTGCACAATGAAATCAGATCAAATAGAACAAGTTGTCCTACAACTTTAGGCTGTGCACGCCATACACAAGAAGAAGAATCACACCTTTCATATTGTTCCCTCTCAACCCCATTCTTCTGCCCATTCTGTTGTGCTGCAGCAAGCAAGAATTTCATTGTCCTATCTGGGACGCATGACAATAAAACTCTCTTGACTTGACAACCCCTGACACCCTTACTAACAAAGAATCTGTCAATCTCCACCTTAAAAATATCCCAAATGACTTAGCCTCCACCGGCGTCTGCGGTAATGAATTTCACACATTCACCACCCTCTGATTAAAGAAATTCCTCCTCATCTCATTTCGAAACGAACAAATTTCCTCCTCATTTCCCTGCTAAATGAGAATGGGGCATAGTGTTGTTACCCATTAAAGTGTGAAAATCTATACAGACTGTGTTATTGACTGAGGTGACATTAGTTAAAGCTCGCATCAAGACTTTGAAAGTACACCTGCTATTGACAATGGGAACAATTTTGATCTGATGCCTTGAAAATCCTGAAATACCATTTTTTACTACAAAACCATTCTTATTTCTGAGCTGGGGTCATACAGTGGGTCATACAGCATCTCTAGTGTAAAGGGATGGGTGACTTTTTGGGCCGGGACCCGAGTATGAAGAAGAGTCAGGACCCGAAATGTCACACATCCTTTTTCTCCACAGATGCTGCCTGACCCGCTGAGTTACACCAGCACTTTGTGTCTATCTTCGGTATAAATTGCATCTGTGGTTCCTATCCGCACACTTCTTTCTGGGCTGTTGACTGGCTGCGGCACTCCAGGCATGGTTTTCAGCTCCCATAACATAATGATCCAGTGGACAAATGTTTGTTTGGTTCAGGAGTAGGCCATTCGGCCCTTCGATCCAGCACCACCATTCAATGTGATTATGGCTGATCATGCCCGATCAGTACCCCGTTTCTGCCTTCTCCCCATATCCCCTGACTCCGCTATCTTCGAGAGCCCTATCTAGCTCTCTCTTGAAAGTATCCAGAGAACCAGCCTCCACCGCCCTCTTGAGGCAGAGAATTCCGTGATTCCTTTCATGATTTTCAGGATGGTGTTTCAGAAGTTCTAGGAGCAGAAGTAGGCCATTTGGCCCATCATGTCTACTCCACCATTCGATCTTGGCTGATCTATCTTTCCCTCTCGACGCCATTCTGCGGCTGCTTTGTAGACAGGGTCTCTTTCCAGGTCAACTGCCCAGTGACTAGCTCTTCCCCAACACCCACTCTTCGAATTTGAATCCTGACTCTCTATAACATGTCTTATTTCCCTTTGGGAACGCAGTGCACTACTACCCCAGTGGGGGGAAATTCCAGCTCCCCAAACCCCTAGTCAGTCCCCACTGTGGGCGTGACAACAAACCATATTCCCGGGCTGAATGGACCATGTGTGGACCTGAACTAGTTCTATTTGGTTTGCCTCTCACAATCAGCAGTGGGGTGATTTTAGTTTTGTTTCGAGATACAGCATGGAAACAGGCCCTTTGGCCCACGGAGTCCATGCTGACCATCGCCCACCTGCACACTCGTTCTATCCCACACTCTAGGGACAATTTACAGAAGCCAATTAACCTACAAACCTGCATGTCTTTGGAATGTGGGAGGAAACCGGTGTAGCCAGAGAAAACCCACGGGGTCACGGGGAGAACGTGCAAACTCCATACAGATAGCACACGTCGTCAGGATTGAACCCGGGTCTCTGGCGCTATAAGACAGCAACTCTACCCCTGCACCACCATGCCACCATGTTCCTGAGCTAGGCTTGATTCCATGTCTTGAAGGTAAAAGAATACAGACAAATCTATTCAAATAACAGGTAACATATAATGGGGCGATGTATGCAGTCCTCCCACCATCTCTACCTATGGTGGAAATGTCAATGTGTGGGACAAGTTCTTTTACACAGAGGATAGTGGGAGCCTGGAACGCATTGCCAGGGGTGGGGGTGGAGGCAGATATGATGGTGGCGTTTAAGAAGCTCTTAGTTATGTACATGGGAGTATGGGGAATAGAGGGATATGGATCATGCACAGGCAGATGATACCAGTTTAACTAGGCATTTGGGGGTGGGGGGAGGGGAATGGCATGTGTTGTACTGTTCTGTGCTCTATGTTCTGTGAACGGTTTAGAGGGCCAATGGGCAAATGCAAGCAAATGGGACCAGCATACATGGGGCATCTTGGTCAAAGCTGAGTTGGGCTGGGGGGCCTGTTTACATGCTGTATGGCTTTATGACTCTCAACAGGAGGAAGCATGAGCCAGAGAAATCCCAAGGAAGATAAAGGGAACAGCATCGAAGGAGCTGCTGAAGGATTTCGTGGCATGCGTGTGTGTGTTTTTTTATACCCTTTATCCTTTCTCAAGTCAAAATTGGAAATGCGAAAACATCAACGATCCTTGAACAAACACGTTTACAGAACATGCATCTCAGTCCAGAGAAGTCCTGCGGCCTTCACCTTAAATGTCGGTCTCTTTCAGCCCGAAGGAGTCAGTCACATCGTATATTTGATAAGCAGCTTGCTCTTTGAACTCCTGGCACAGGCCGATGGAGATGGATTCCACCGACGTGCCCTCTACCTTGGGTTGGGCTGGAGCGCAGGGCTGGTGCTGTCCCACCCTGAACTTGTTGGAGAGGTTGTTCATCTTCTCTCTGAGTTGGAAGGGCGAGTTGGACAAGGAGGGGAAGAGTCTCCAGCTGTGATGGCTGAGCGCTTGGTTGGCCTCTCCGCCCACGCCCACGCCCACGCCGCCTCGCTCGCTGCTCCCCCACCGCCCGCGGCTCAGCTTGGAGGAGCTGTTGATGGACAGCGTCTCCTGGCTCATGACGGACCGGCTCATGGCGTCCTCGTTGAAGCCGCGCTCGGAGCTGTTGATGGAGGCCTGCCAGTCCCGCTGGCTGTGCAGGCGCCAGGGAGGATGCCGCCTCCTGCGGCACTGGCACTTCAGCAGCCTGGTGAAGGCTCGCTTAAACTCCTTGCTGAAGCACGGGTAGATGATGGGGTTTATGCAGCTGTTGAAGTAACCCAGCCAGAAGATCACCTTGAAAACCACGTCCGGGGGCTTGATCGACGGGAAGAAAGCGCCTGGAAGATAATTGAAGGAAAGACAAAAACGTGAGCGAGGCATCTCATTAACATTTGATGTTGTCAAGCTGGAAAAGGTGGAGAAAATATTTAGTTTAGTATAGAGATACAGCGCGAAAACAGGCCCTTCGGCCCACCGAGTCCGCACCAACCTGCGATTTCCCGCACATTAACACTACCCTTCAAGTCAAGTCAAGTCACATTTATTTATATAGCACATTTAAAAAACAACTCTCGTTGGCCAAAGTGCTTTACATTTGTAATAAGAATAGTATAAACAAACAAACCACATACATATATACATATATCCCTCACTCAGTGGACGTCAGGAAAGGCTTGGGAGTATAGATAAGTTTTTAAGTCTTGACTTAAAGGAGTCGATGGAGGGGACAGTTCTGATGGGAAGGAGGATGCTGTTCCACAGTCTAGGGGCTGCAACCGCAAAGGCTCGGTCGCCCCTGAGCTTATGCCTAGACCGCGGGATATTCTGCAGCCCCAAGTTGGCCGATCTGAGGGACCTGGAGGTGGAATGGTGGGTGAGAAGACTTTAAATGTAGGAGGGGGCACTAGGGACAATTTACACATACTCCAAGCCTATTAACCTACAAACCTCTACGTCTTTGGAGTGTGGGAGGAAACTGAAGGTCTCGGCGAAAACCCCAAGCAGGCCGCGGGGAAAACGTACAAACTCCATACAGACAACACCCGTAGTCAGGATCAAACCCGGGTCTCTGGTGCTGTAAGGCAGCAACACTACCGCTGTGCCAACGTGCCACCCGCAACGAGAATATTGCTAGGAATTGAGACCTAAACTATAGGGAGAGGTTGTGAAGGCTAGGACTTTATTCCTTGGAACGCAGGAGGATGAGGGATGATCTTTTGAGGTGTACAAAATCATGAGAGGAATAGATCAGGTAAATGCTCAGAGTCTTTAACCCAGAGCAGGGGAATCGATAACCAGAGTCCATCGGTTTAAGGTATGGGGGGAAAGATTTAATAGGAAGTTGAGGGGTAACCTGTGTACACAAAAGGTGGTAGGTGTATGGAATGGGCTGCCAGGGAAGGTAGTTGAGGCAGGTACAATCAAGACATTTAAGAAACATTTAGGACAGGTTTAGAGGGATATGTGCCAAATGCAGGCAGGTGGGACTAGGGTAGATTAGACATGTTGGTTGGTGTGGGCAAGTTGGGCTGAAGGGTCTGTTTCCACACTGTATGACTTTATCACTCCCTCTGCTAGAAGTTTCTGCACAGGGAAAGGAGAGACTGTGTTACGATGGTGCTTATCCCCGACGTGAACTTTCTCCGACTTTGTCCGAAATAAGAACAGAAAATGCTAGTGGCTCTTGGATCAGGCAGCATCTGTGGAGGAAAACCAATCTCAGGTTAATCTATTGCTGTACTGAGGGGAGGCTGCTCTGATGGGGAGGTGTTGTCTTTCAGGTGAGGTGTCAGACTGGTTCCTGTCTGTTCCCTCGGGTGGCTGCCAAAGATCTCAGGAAACTTCAGTGGACACAAAGTCAATGGGTCAGGCAGCATCTCTGGAGGACATGGATAGATGATGTTTTGGATCTGTCATAATGCCCCTCCACGAAACATTGTCTATTTGCCTATCCATAGCCTCCCAAGATGCTGCCTGACCCATTGAGCTTCCCCAGCACTTTATGTTCCCCGTAAGATTCCGGCTTCTGCAGCTCCTTGCATTTCCAAGGCCCATAGTCGCAGAGATAGACTCATACAGCTTGCTCACACCGACCAATATGTCCATTCCAGTTCATTGCGTCATTTAGCCCGATTCTCTATTCAGCTTTAGCCGGCAATTTGTGTGTTGGATCTTCACCAGTTTCACAATTAAAGCACTAATTGATGATCTATCCAGGGATTAATTAACTTTATGGTTTCTAATTATGGGATGTTCTGTTAAGGGCCTGTCCCACATGGCGATTTTTTCAGCGACTGCCGGCATCATTGACTGACGTAACAGGTCATTGAAAAATTTGCGGCGTGACGCGACGTGGTGACATATGATGCGCGGTGTTTTTTCAAGTGTAGCACCATTTTTTTTGTTGCCGCTGGATTTTGAAATGTTCAAAATCTTTTGGCGACACTGATATGACGCCGGCAGTCGCCGAGAAAATTGCCAAGTGGGACAGGCCCTTTACACGACATAAATGACCATAGTCAGGGCGCTTGTAAATGAAAACTTCCACTCTATAGAACACATGGTTTCTATGTGCCCAACACAAACATCGAGAATGAGACAATTCCCTTGCTTAAGGGACAAAAGTTTAGGGGTAACATGAGGGGGAACTTCTTTACTCAGAGAGTGGTAGCTGTGTGGAATGAGCTTCCAGTGGAAGTGGTGGAGGCAGGTTCAATTTTATCATTTAAAAATAAATTGGATAGGTATATGGACGGGAAAGGAATGGAGGGTTATGGTCTGAGTGCAGGTAGATGGGGCTAGGTGAGAGTAAGTGTTCGGCACGGACTAGAAGGGCCGAGATGGCCTGTTTCCGTGCTGTAATTGTTGTATGGTTTTATATGGTTTACTCCATAATAAAGACAAACCCTGGAAGATTGCATGATATTTAAGCACCAATGCTGTGACTGGTTTCATAAACTACCGAAACAAAACAAGCAGAGTTAGATGCCCTCCCTTTTAGCTGAGCCTCAGCATTATACAGCACAGAAGCAGGCCCTTCGGCCCATAACGTCCATGCTACCCAATCTACCTTTCATCCGCTAATCCCATTTGCCCACATTGGAACTGTAGCCTTCCATGTCTTGATTTGGCCTGCATTTAGCCAAGAATTGCAAAAGTAACAAGAAGGAAATTGATCACATGAGTGACAACAGGAGAGGGGTGGCACAGTGTCACAGCGGTAGAGTAGCTGCCTTACAGCATAAGAGACCCGGGTTCGATCCTAACTACGGGTGCGGTAGTTAGTGGAGTCCCCAGGATCTTCCATCTGGGCTCAGTACCAGAACCCTACAATTTGATCCTGGACAGCTTATTAACTGAGCTCCACCCTCGGTGCAATGTACGCTTGGCTCCGAGGTCAACAGATCCTGATGACTTTCACTCTCGGCTCTTGTGTTGAATATTATGCCCTATTCATCGGGAGGATTCATCTTGCCACTGAACAGGTACATCACAGAATGGACATTTGGTGCAAGGAAAGACATGTCCTGTTGAAAAAGGAGTTGTCATCACCTGGACCAGAGATTGCTTGTTGGTCACTGGTAGTGAACAGACCTACATTATTAATCACCTGTGGTTTTCCCCTCCCGAGGCTAGACACTGCTGTGAAGATGAACTACAGGAGGATATACATGGAACTGCAGATGCTGGAATCTTGAACAAAACATAAAGTGCTGGAGGAACTTGGCAGATCAGGCAGCATCTTTGGAGGGGATGGATAGGCGACGTTTTGGGTCAGAACCCTTCTTCAGACTGACTGTAGTGAGGGGAAGAAGAAAGCTGGAAAAGAGAGGTGGGGACAGGCTAAAGCCTGGCAAGTGACGGATGGATTCAGGTGAGGCGGTGTGATTGGCAGATGGGTGGAGTAAGTGACAAAGGCTGGAGATGAAAATGAGACAAAAAGGTATCAGATAAGAGGAGAGACGAGGGAGGCTACAGTGCCTGTGATAGGTGTGTATATGCGGAAACATTCAGGCATAGAGTAAAAGACCACTTGCACTAATCCATATGCCTATCCAAAAGTCTCTTAAACTTGATGGGTTTAAACATATGCGTCAATAACAATTCAAATTAGAATGCAAAGATACTTTGCACAATCTGTTCACTAATGTGAGTTCTGACCAAAAAAAGATCTTCGACGTGAAACCCTAACTATATTTCTCCGTTTAGGAAAAAATCTTTCACCCAGAGAATTGTGAATCTGTGGAATTCTCTGCCACAGAAGGCGATGGAGGCATGTTTTCAAGAGAGAGTTAGATTTAGCTGTTAGGGTAAAGGGAATCAAGGGATGTGGGGAAAAAGCCAGAACGGGATACTGATTTTGGATGAACTGGCATGATCATATTGAATGGTGGTGTTGGCTCAAAGGGACGAATGGCCTACTCCTGCACCTGTTTTCGATGTTTCTATGTGTCTATGTTCACAAAACCTGCCTGACCTACTGAATGTTTCCAGCACCTTCTGTTTATATTTCAAATTTCCAGCAACATAAGCTTAATATATTTTCATTTTCTGCTGACCTCTGTGCAGCTTTAAGGAATTGAGCTGCGTATGAAATTAGTAATACTGCATGATAAATTATTTGTAATAATTAGACAATCACATTGAATACTAAGTTTATAAGTAATTGGTTTGAATTATGCTTAAAGACTTTTTAAATTTAGACCAATTAGATATTCCAATCAGCTGATAGAGCAGTAGAGGGCAACCATTAATAATTCCGATATCGGCAAATGACCACAGTTATTTCGTTAGGGGATGTTTCTTTAGTTAGTTAGTTTGGGGATGTTTCTTTAGTTATTTTGTTAGGAGATGCTATGCCCCCCCCCCCCCCCCCCCCCCCCCCCCCCACCGTCACCTCTATCTTTCAGGCTGAAGAAGGGTTGCGACCCGAAATGTCACCTAATCCTTTTCCCCAGAGATGCAAGCAGAGGGACACTTCCGGCAAGCAGGACCGACTCGCCCATCACTGAATCATCCCCGAGTTACCAGTGTCGACGGAGGGCCGCCGAGAACAAAGGGGGAACTGGCGGAGGGTGAGGGAAAGTAGGGGGAGGGCCCATTGCCACGTGCGGTGGCAGGCAGTAGATAGGATTGTTCGGTACTATTGTAACTTTGTCAGCGCCAACATGTGGCGACACTTATGTTAGGCAACATGTGCCTAGGTTCTTCGCAAAATAAACCCTTTCACCTGGGTACATGTGACAATAAAGTATCATTCATTCATTCTGAGTTACTCCGGTATTTTGGGTCTATCTTCTGTGTAAATCAGCATCTGCAGTTCCTTCCTGCACAGTCATTCCGTTTGTTGCTTTTCAATAATTGCCGACCTTGATGCTTTAAACTGATGCTCTGCTTCAGCGCTTTAAACTGCTCTGCCATTCTTCCATTTTGCATCCTGTTATATTTATCATCACTTGGGTGGCACGGTAGAGTTGCTGCCTTACAGCGCCAGAGACCCCTGTTTGATCCTGACTGCAGGTGCGATATGTATGGTGTTAGTACGTTCTCCCAGTGACCATGTGGGTTTCCTCCGGGTGCTTTGGTTTCTTCCCACATTCCAAAGATGTTTGTAGGTTTGGCTTCAGTAAATTGTAAATTGTCCCCAGTGTGTTGGACAGTGCTAGTGTCCTAATGTGGAAGATAACTGGTCGACATGGACTCAGGGGGCCGAAGGGCCTGTTTCTGCACTGTATCTCTAAAGTCTAAAGTCTACAGTCTAAAGTCACTGTATGTACCGTATGCAGTTTACTTCATGCACTTTGTGTGGAAAAGGAATTGCATTGCACCTTAGTGTATATGACAATAAATTAATCTAATCTAGTCTAATCAGCGCAGCGGGCCCATCGAGTCCACATCGACCAGTGATCCCCACACATTAACACTACCCGACACACACTGGGGACAATTTACAATTATACCATGCCAATTAAACTACCCGGTCATGGGGAGAATGTACAAACTCCGTACAGACAGCACCCCTAGTCAGGATCGATCCCGAGTCTCTGGCACTGCAAGCGCTGTTGCAGGTGGTTGCCGGAGGTTGCAGGTAGTGGAAGCGGGTAGGAAGACTGACAAAAACCTCCGGGAACCTCCGGGAACCGCACAGAAACCTTGGGTGGGGTGCAAAGTCTCCAGAGGTTTCCGTTCAGGTTTCCTAAGTGGCAGAAGGCAGCAACTCTACCGCTGAGCCAACTTCCACCAGGGCCCCTGGGCTCGGGTCTTGGTATATTCTATGCCATGGTATGCTTGGCTTCAAGGGTTTTGAACACTGAGTATATGAGCCAGGAAGTTATGTTGCAGGTTTATAGGATTTTGGTCGGCTGCATTTGGAGTATGGTGTACAGTTGTTGATGCCCCATTACTGGAAGGACGTGGAGGTTTTGGAGAGGAAGTGGAAGATTAGAGGGTATTAGCTATTGAGAAATTATTTCATAGAAAATGAAACATAGAAAATAGGTGCAGGAGGAGGCCATTCGGCCCTTCGAGCCAGCACCGCACTTCTCTGCAATGCCAAAGCTTGAGGGGAGACCTGTTGGAAGTATATATCATTATGAGAGGCATTGATAGGGACGACAGTCAGAACATTTTTTTCCCAGGATGGAAATATTCAAGACATAAGGACATAGCTTTAAGGTGAGGCAGACACGGTATAAGTGAGATCTGAGGGACAAGTTCTTTTACATAGAGAGTGGTGGATGCCTGGAATATTGTGCCAGAGGTGGTAATGGAGGCAAGTATGATAGTGACATTTAAGGGGCTTTTAGATATGCAGGGACTGGCGGGACGTGGATCGTGTGCAAGCAGAGAAGATGACATCCTGATCACCATGGACATTATGGGCCGAAGGGCTTGTTCCTGTGCTGTACTATTTTATGTTCGTTGTTCAATCAGTTTTAAACAGTTTTAACAAACTAGTTCTGTATGAAAGACACCTGCAAATATATTTTTACAGTTGCCCACAGATTCAATTTATACAGCAAAGTATGTGTCCAGGACTTGCCATTGCAATAGTTATTTATTGCTTGTAGAGATCTAGTAGTAAATATAGTACTTGGTGATATTTCTCACCATGAATGAGCATAGATGGCAACAAATGTCAACAATAACAAAATCATTTATATAGTGCCTTGAACACAGTAAAACATCCCAGCAGAAGATAGACATAAAACGCAAGAGTAACTCAGCGAGTCAGACAGCATCTCTGGAGAAATGGAATAGGTGATGTTTTAGGTCAAGACCCTTCGTCAGACTGAGAGTCGGGGGGGGAAAGGGAAACGGGAGATATCAACGGTGATAGAGAGAGATATAGAACAAATACATGAAAGATATGCATAAAGGAAACGATGATAAAGGAAACAGGCCATTGTTAGCTGTGGGTCTGGGTGAAAATGAGTTCCAGACAATGAGACTCAGCAAGACGACTTTGAACCTAGTACAACGATGGGTGGGGGAGGGACGAAGAGGGAGAAGCTACAAAAGTACATAGAGTAGAATGTAGAAGTATTAGGGAAAAGTGCACATCAGGGAGGAAGAATCAAAGCCCTATTGTTCTACATAGATAAACATTTCAGTAAAAATTAACAAAAGTATTTTCCAATATTCACCGTAATCCAGTTGGCACGGTGACACAGCGACAGAATTGCTGCCTTATAGCATCAGAGACCCGGGTTTGATCCTGATTACGGGTGCTGTCTGTACGGAGTTTGTATGTTCTCCCTGTGACCACGTGGGCTTTCTCTGGGTGCTCAGGTTTCCTCCCAAACTCCAAAGACGTATTGGTGTGTGGGATAATTGGCTACGGTAAGTTGTAAACATTGTCCCTGGTGTGTAGGGTAGTGTTAGTGTACGGGGTGATCACTGGTCGGCGTGGATTGGTGGGCTGACGGGCCTGTTTCAGCGCAGTATCTCTAAAGTCTAAAGTGTAAAATAAAGTCAGTCAACATTTTCCAAGGGTGATGCGAACAATATAGCATTCTCAGACTTTACTCTTCTCCAGTGTTATGGGACTTGACACCTATTATTGTCAAAGCTCTACATCTGCGATGGAATACATGGCCTGAATGATGGCAGGAGATTTGATTTTAAGTCCCGTAAGAGAATTGGATACATGTCTTGGAAGATACTTGATTAGTACAGGGTGTCAGGGGTTATGGGGAGAAGGCAGGAGAATGGGGTTTGGAGGGAGAGATAGATCAGCCATGATTGAATGGCATAGTAGACATGATGGGCTGAATGGCCTAATTCTGCTCCTAGACCGTATGAATTATGACCAACACATTTCCTGGAGGACTTTAGTTATGAGGAGAATACGGATAGGCCCCCCTCGGTCATGACTGACCATGGGTGATGCATCCTGGTCGGATGCAAGCCTGGGCGATGTCATATGGATGACAGGCTGTTGCCCATGCAGCACGTCCCCCCTCTCCACGTCGCTGATCGATCCAAAGGAACAGCAGGGCCGTTACAGTTTGGCACCAGCGCCGTCGCAGAAGCTGCCAGAGCGAGGTTGTAGACAACGACGAACTGCCTTAGGGGCTCCGACTCCAGATTTTCTTGTGGTTTACTCCTGGAGCCGTTTCCATGCCTGGATATGGCCACAAGGCAGTGGAGGTTTTAAATCAGAGTTTTGCCTCTCCTAGATGGACTGCCTTCCCAGGCTGACGAGCCCCATCTGCCTGAGACTCGTGGGGGCGGGAGCATCTACCTTCCTGTGCAGGTCTATAGCACCTGCCCGCTACCTATGGATAGGCTCGTCGATAAAGTATGTGTGACAGTTGCAGGTCGGAACCCTTCTTCAGATGGTCCGAAAAAAGGTTCTGACCCGAATTTCTAACCCGTTGAGCTACTCCAACACTTTGTGTTTATCGTCAGTATAAATCAGCAACTGCAGCTCCTTCCTACACATGGATGGGCCTGGTTTGTTTTCCTGAAGTGAAGGGGACTGACAGATGATCTGATCGGCATACAAATAGTCTGCAGCTTCTGTTTTAGAAAACTAATTTTTCCATAGATCATAAATGAACAAGTTGAATAAATGTCGATTAACATGAATAATTAGAAACATAGAAATGTACAACATAGGTGCAGGAGTAGACCATTCAGCCCTTCCAGCCAGCACCGCCATTCAATATGATCATGGCTGATCATCCAAAATCAGTACTCCGTTCCTGCTTTCTCTCCATATCCCTCGATTAGATATAGCCCGAAGAGCTATATCTCTCTCTTGAAAACATCCAGTGAATCGGCCTTCACTGTCTTCTGTTCTAGAGGATTCCACAACTCTCTGGGTGAAAAAGATTTTCTACATCTCAGTCCTAAATGTTCTTATTCTTAAACTGTGACCTCTGGTTCTGAACTCCCCCAACATCAGAAACATTATTCATGTCTGGAGTCTGAAGAAGGGTCTCGATCTGAAACAACACCTATTCCTTTTCTTCAGAGATGCTGCTTGACCCACAGAGTTACTCCAGCATTTTGTGTCTAACTTCAGTGTAAATCTGCATCTGCAGTTCCTTCCTACACATGAGTATTTATTTATTGTATTCTTTTGTGTGGATAGAATGGCAGAATATCCGAAAATTCCACATCCATTGGCTAGTTTTAATGAACTTAAAACATCATTTTCACATTACATTTTTTCTAACACATATCACGTGTTAGTTGCCTATGAGATTTGCCTTGTCAGTTTCCAAAACAAATCTCTTTACTTAAGAGCCTGTCCCACTTAGGCTATTTTTAGGTGACTGCCGGCGACTGTCATAGTCGTAACAGGTCGCCGAAAAACAGGCGACTGGATCCCCCTTTGACATAAAATTTGAAATGGATTCATACTTTAACCACAAAAAAAAACAAAGCCAGCACCGACGACAACCTACGTCACCTGGCGACAACCTACGTTAACCTGCGACAACCACGACAGCACCCACGTCAGGAGAAGTCATGCTACGCTCATTGGCGTCAAACACTCTGTCGCCGATTGTCTCCGAAACATTTTCAACATGCTGAAAATCCAGCGACGACCAGAAAGACGCTACGACTCTTTGAGCAACTGAAGAGACTACTCACAACCATACAGGCAACACCCCAGCGACCATGTGGCGTTAGCCCAGTCGCCTGTAGTCGCCTAAAGGGACGACAGATGGCACAATGGGCTAAGTGTTCGGCTGGCAACCGGAAGGTAGCCGGTTCGAATCCCGCTTGGAGTGCATACTGTCGTTGTGTCCTTGGGCAAGACACTTCACCCACCTTTGCCTGTGTGTGAATGTGTGTGAATGTGTGTGAGTGATTGGTGGTGGTCGGAGGGGCCATAGGCGCAGATTGGCAGCCACGCTTCCGTCAGTCTGCCCCAGGGCAGCTGCGGCTACAGAAGTAGCTTACCACCACCGAGTGTGACTGAGGAGTGAATGAATAATGCGATGTAAAGCGCCTTGAGTATTAGAAAGGCGCTATATAAATCCCATCCATTAATATTATTATTAAAGAATAGCCTACGTGGGACAGGCCCATAACCTCCTACTGTGAACTGGTAGCTGCATTCTTATGGACAATGTATCTGTTCGATTACTGTGGTGAGGTCACATGGTTATCTTTGAAGACTGGATGCCTTTTGAAATAACTAGCTGCTGCCCTGATTCCATAACTCCTGAAGAGGCATAGATAAATAGGGATAAAGGTCAGGATCATTTTCCCTACGAAGGAAAACCAAGAAGACATGGGGTTAAGGTGAGAGGAAATTGTGTTAATAGGGAATTGAGGGGTTATGTGAAGAGTGGTTGCTGCCAGAGGAGGCAGAGCCAGAGACAAACACTACATTTAAGGGAAATTTAGGCAGGCACTTAAATTGGCAAAGTATAGAAGGAATATGGGGCGTGTGGGCTGAGGGTAGTTGATCAAAAAGGTCAGCATGGATATGATGGACTGAAGGACCTGTTTCTGTGCTGTGCAATTCCATGATTCTGCGATAGTTTAGTTTAGTTTAGCGATACAGCGTGGAAACAGGCCCTTCGGCCCACACACTAGGGACAATTTACACATACACCAAGCCAACTAACCTACAAACCTGTACGTCTTTGGAGTGTGGGAGGAGACTATAGACAGTAGGTGCAGGAGTAGGCCATTTGGCCCTTCGAGCCAGCGCCGCCATTCACTGTGATCATGGCTGATCATCACCAATCAGTACCCCATTCCTGCCTTCTCCCCATATCCCATGACTGTTTAAGAGCTCTATCTAACTCTCTCTTGAAAGCATCCAGAGAATCGGCCTCCATTGTCTTCTGAGGGAGAGAATTCCACAGATTCACAACTGGGTGAAAAAGTATTTCCTCAGCTCCGTTCCAAATGGCCCACCCCTTATTTTTAAACTGTGGCCGCTGGTACTGCACTCCCCCAACTTCAGGAACATGTTTCCTGCCTATAGCGTGTCCAATCCCTTAATAACCTTGTATGTTTCAACAAGATCCCATCTCATCCTTCTAAATTCCAGTGTATACAAGCCCAGTCGCTCCATTCTTTCAACATATGTCAGTCCAGCCATCCCAGGAATTAACCTTGTGAACTTACAGTTCACTCCCTCAAAAGCAAGAATGTCCTTCCTCACTAACTGAAGATCTCAGAGAAAACCCACACAGGTCAGGGGAGAACGTACAAACTCTGTACAGACAGCACCCGTAGTCAGTATCAAACTCGCATCTCCAGCCCTGTAAGGCAGCAACTCTTCCGCTGCACCACCGTGCCACCGTGATAATCAGGGTGAAAGTTACAGTGCATGCAGAATTCATTTACTGCATTTAGGACAGCTTCAATTTAGCAAATTTTTAGCAAGAGGTAGGGGTGTGCAATTTATTTTCTGGATTTAGTTTTAACTAATGAAACCAGGCAAGTAGAAGGAGTGTCAGTGGGAGAGCACTGTGGGGGTGGATAACAATTCAGGTCGATTTAACTGAGGTTTAGTTTAGTTTTTGTTTCGTGATTCAGCACGGAAACAGACCCTTCAGCCCACTGAGTCCACACTGGCCACCAATCCCCGTATAATAGCACTACCTTAATTTACAAATTTACTGCAGCCAATTAACCTACATACCTGTACGTCTTTGGAGTGTGGGAGGAAACTGGAGCACCCAGGGAAAACCTACAAGGTCACAGGGATATTGTACAAACTCCGTACAGACAAGTACTCGTAGTCAGGATCGAACCCAGGTCTCTGGTGCTGTAAGGCAACAAATCTACCACTGTGCCACTGTGCAGTCCCAAAGGTGCTGAGCTGGGACATGGCAAGTTTTACTCGGCTGAGAATTGATTTTGCAAAAGTAAAGGGCCTGTCCCACGAGCATGCGACTGCATGCGGCAAGCGCAACCTAACGTGGTCGCTTGAGCCGTACGGCCTTGCGGGGCCGGTCCCACTTTGATCGCCAGAGCCGTATGGAGTTGTGCGGAGCTGGTCCCGACATCGCGCGGGGCTCCAAAAAACTGACACTGTCCAAAAATTCGGCGCGGCAACGCCTCGACGCCGTACGCAGCGTCTCGACGCCGTACGCAGCGTCTTGACGCCGTATGTCACGTGCGAACTTCCCGCGGACTTCGCTCGAACTTCACGTCAACTTGTACGGGATCACTCGACCTCCACGCGGCCCCCGCTTCCGGTTTGGTCGCACTTGCGATAATGAAAGACCTGGATAGTGTGGATATGGAGTGTCCACTGGTGGGAGAGTCTAGGACCAGAGGCCATAGCCTCCGAATAAAAGGACTTTTAGAAAGATGACAAGGCATTTCATTAGTCAGAAGGTGGTGAATCTGCGGAATTCATTGCCACAGAAGGCTGTGTGTGAGCCAAGGCTCCTATAACATGAATTTATGAACTTTAGAGAAACACAGAAGAGAACACGATAAAACAATCAAAATATTTTTTAAAGAGGGACGATAACCAAGGAAAGAATAATGCCCATGAAGGACCACATACTTAATCTGTCTGTTGCACTGAAGGGTGTGGGAAATGTTCTAGTGAAATATTTCACAGCTGTAATTTCAAATTAGGTGGGGGTTGATAATGACTGCAGTTGAGGAGGGTATTTGAAATATGCATGGGATAAGTATTGGAACAGAGGGAGTATTAAAGGGTTCACCTCTTTGAAGGTAGATAAATTGTCAGGCTAAATGAGATATACCACAAGAAGCAAGGAAGGAAATTGTGGACATTGTAATCATAGTTTCTGAGATTGATCTTGGCAGCTAAAGGAGAATTGAAGGACTGCCTTTGTTGTCTCATTGTTTTAAAAAAAAGATGGATTTAATAATGTGTAGGAAGGAGCTGCAGATGCTGGTTTACTCCAAAGATAGCCACAAAAAGCTGGAGTAACTCAACAGGTTTGGCAGCATCTCTGGAGAGGTGATGTTTCTGAAGAAGGGTCTGAACCCGAAATGTCTCCTATTCCTTTTCCCCAGAGATGCTGCCTGACCCGCGGAGTCGTAAATTTAATCATTACTAGCAGGTTAATTTTAATGGGCAAATTATTGGAATCGATGCTAAAAATCTATGTAAACGTTCATGTAGAAAAGCAGACATTAAGCAGGGATAGGTACACAAAAATGCTGGAGAAACTCAGCGGGTGCAGCAGCATCTATGGAGCGAAGGAGGTTCAGGCCGAAACCCTTCTTCAGACTAGTCAGCATGCATTTGTTTGGGGAACCCTGACCAACGTAATTGAGTTCTTTGAGTCCTGCTGAGTCCTGCTCAGGGCAATGTATCGATTCCAGCAAAGCTTTACAACATATTCCACGTGATGGACTAATTGAAAAATAAAAGCCCATGTGATGCAAGGAAGAAAGGGAAATTGGATCCAAATCTGGCGGTAGTCGGAAGCGGAGTGTAAGATTTGATGTTGGAAGGAACATCTGCAGATGATGGTTTAACCGTAGATAGACACAAGATGTTGGAGTAACTCAGCGGGACAGGCAGCATCTCTGGAGAGAAGGAATGGGTGATGTTTTGGGTCGAGATCCTGAATGCTAAATCTGAAGAAGGGTTGGGTCCCGAAACGTCACCCGTTCCTTCTCTCCAGAGATGCTGCCTGTCCCGCTGAGTTACTCCAGCTTTTGTGTAAGGTTTGATGGTTATTTCTGTGACAGAATGTCTGGTTCAATGGTGTTTATAGTCACATCTGCAAACACACAGTGAATTTGTTTTTTTCCCCATGTGTTTCATGGAGCTGTTGTAATATATGCATACCAAAGAAGTTTGTAGACGACATAGAAGTTATCTGTGTGGTTAACAGTGAGAGGTAACAATTACACCACAGGATTAATCAGTTTGACAGAATAGCGTTAACTGAATCCATAAGATCATAAGTAATAGCAGCAGTATTAGGCCATTCAACCTATCAAGTCTACTCTGTCATTCAATCATGGCTGATCTATCTCTCCCTCCTAACCCTATTCTCTTGCCTTCTCCCCATAACCTCTGACACTCACAATCCAGCAGTGTACAGTATGAGGTAAGACACAACGTGCTGGAGTAACTCAGCAGGTTAGGCAGCATCTCTGGAGAAAAGGAGTAGGTGATGTTTCGAGTCGGGACCCCTCTTCAGTCTGAAGAAGGGTTATGACCCAAAATGACACCCGAGTTGCTCCAGTATTTTAGTTTAGTTTAGTTTATCCCCTCAGCCCACCGAGCCCATGCCGACCAGCGATCCCTGCTCACTAACACTATCCTACACACACCACGTGCAATTTACAATTTTACCAAGCCAATTAGCCTTCAAACCTACATCTTTGGAGTGTGGGTGGAAACCGAAGCTCCTGGAGAAAACCCACACAGTCACAGAGAGAACGTACAAATTCCATACAGACAGCACCCGCAGTCAGGATCGAACCCGGGCCCTTGGCGCTGTAAAGCAGCAATACTACCCCTGCACCACCGTGCCTCCCTCTTTTGTTGCCCTTTACTCTATCCCACTGCGCAAAGTTACCTTAAAGAACCCCGCCCGTTCCAGCCCTCTTGTTTCTTCACATTGTATGGACGTTGATAGCAAGACAATCATTTATTGGCGATTCCAATTTACTTCAGAAATTTGTGGTGCAAGTGAGAGCAATTTGCTTCAACGTGTTGCTGGTTAGTTCAGGTCAGAAGTTAGTTAAAGCCAAACACGGTGCAGTGGTTCTGGACTTTCACACAGGCCGGAACAGTTATTGACAGTAGATTGAATAGCAATTATGAGCACCATATCTGAGGAAGGACGTGCTGGCTCTGGAGAGGGTCCAGAGGAGATTTACAAGTATGATCCCAGGAATGAGTGGGTTAACCAGTGATGAGCCATTGTCGGCACTGGGTCTGTATTCGCTGGAGTTTAGAAGAATGAGGGGGGAAGGCCTCCTTGAAACACACAAAATAGTGAAAGGCTTGGTTAGAATGGATGCGGAGAAGATGTTTTCACTAGTGGGAGAGTCTAGGACTAGAGGTCATAGCCTCCAATTAAAGGACGTTCTTTTAGGAAGGGGATGAGGAGACATTTCTTTAGTCAGACGTTGGTGAATCTGTGGAATTCTTTGCCACAGAAGGCTGTGGAGGCCAAGTCAGAGATAGATAGATTCTTGATTAGTACGGGTGACAGAGGTTATGGGGAGAAGGCAGGGGAATGGGGTTAGGAGAAAGATAAAGATCAGCCACGATTGAATGACCGGGCTACAATGCCTTGTAAGTCTCTCTTCTCTGTCCATTCATGTTTCCTCTGAATGCATCTAATCCAAGAGACCCACTTCCTATTCCCTTGACCATATTTCTACTAAGCTAATGACTACATAACTTCAGCTTCTGGCCAGCACATAAGATATTGCCAAGAGTTCTATTTATGAAGACATTGCTCTCCGCTCCTTCAAATCCAACATCATCTCCTCAAAACAAAACATTTGCCTCTATAGTCCGACTCCGCCAGCTCTAATCTACCTTGGACACAAAGTGCTGGAGTATCTCAGCGGGTCATGCAGCATCTCTGGAGAACATTGATTGGTGATGTTTCCGGTTGGGACCCTCCTTTGGAGATGCCACCATCTATGTTATCCAGAGAAAGACACAAAATGCTCGAGTAACTCAGCAGGAAAGCAACATCTCTGAAGAGAAGGAATGGGTGACCTTTCAGGCCGAGACGCTTCGTCTGAAGAAGGGTCTTGACCTGGAAAGTCAGCTGTTCCTTCTCTCCAGAGATGCTGCCTGTCCCGCTGAGTTACTCCAGCTTTTAGTATCTATGTTCGGTTTAGACCAGCATCTGCAGTTCCTTCCTACACATATGTTCTCCAGAGAAGCTGCCTGACCCGCTGAGTTACTCCAGGAATTTTGTGTCCTTTTGTGCAAACCAGCTTCTGCCGTTCCCTGTTTCACTAAGCTCCCTTGCCTCTCCAATTCTTGATGGTGCTGTATATTTCCCAAAAACATGTCCATCTATCCCAGAACCACCAATCTCACTGGGTCTCTGCACTCAGATCAGAACCAAAATAGCTCTGATCAAACCTAACATTTTATTTATGATGAAGATGTACTATCTCTCCTTGCCCTTCACGTTCCAGCCGTTTCTTATCACAAGATTAATCACACCTGCCTCTTGCAACCTTTGTCAGCAAGGTGGAATTACACTTGCTTCCTTTATATCTAACCAGTCATGGCCAGAGGTAGACAAAAATGCTGGAGAAACTCAGCAGGTGAGGCAGCATCTATGGAGTGAAGGAATGGGCAACATTTCGGCCAGAGAATCACCTGCAGGAACTTATTTTCTCAGATGTGTATTGTCACCCCCTTTGTTCTCTGAACTATGAACTATGGCCCTAACTATGGGCCGAACTATGGGCCTAACTATCCATTTTCCATCTTCCTGGTGCCCCTTGATATTATAAGCTAAAAACACTTGCTGTCGACACATCTCCACCTCCCAATCCTTACAATTTCCAAAGTGTTGATATTCAGTGAGGGAAGAACAAACTTCTCCACCAACTGAACAGAGTGATGATCATAAGATAAGATTGTTGAATTACGCGGGATTGCCTATAGGCACAGGAAAATGACAGACTTTGAACAAATGTGTTGCATTTATAGTTTACTAGACTAAGTGGGACCCGTTGGGTCCAAGTCACACGGGAGGCCTGGTCCCCCCAACGCAACCCGTTCCCCAACGCAATATTCCACCACTCATCTGTTCCCCCAACGCAACCCGTTCCCCAAAGCAATGTTCCACCACTCTGGGGAGGGGGAAGGGGTGTGGGGGAGGTGGGGTGTAGGGGAGGGGGGTGTGGGGAAGGGGGGTTGTGCGGGGGGGGGTATATGGGGGGGATGTGGGGGAGAGGGGGTGTGGGGGTGGGTTGGTGGGGGTGTGGGGAGGGGGATGTGAGGGGTGTGGGAGAGGGGGTGTGTGGGGAAGGGGGGTAGGGGAGGGGGGTGTGGGGAGGGGGGTGTGGGGTGATGATTCAAGTGGTCAAGAGCACAATAGTTGCCATCCCAATCTGAGATTCATCAGTCAGAGTATTGAGTATAGAAGTTGGGAAGTCATATTGCAGTTGTATAAGACGTAGGTGGGGCCACATTTAGAACATTGTGTTCAGTTCTGGGCACCATGTTATAGGAAAGATGTTGTCGAGCTGGAAAGGGTTCAGAGAAGATTTACAGGGAAGTTGCCAGGACTGGAGGGTGTGAGCTGTAGGGAGGGGTTGAGTAGGCTGGGACTCTATTCCTTGGAGCACAGGAAGATAAGGGGTGATCCTATCGAGGTGTATAAGCTCATGAGAGGAATAGGTCAGGTAGATGCACAGTCTCTTGCCCAGAGTAGGGGAATCGAGGACCAGATGACACAGGTTTAAGATGAAGGGGAAAATATTTAGTAGGAATCCGAGGGATAGCTTTTGTATGGATGTATGAAACAAGCTGCCAGAGGAGCTAGTTGAGATTGGGACGATCCCAATGTTTAGGAAATAGAAACATAGAAAATAGGTGCAGGAGTAGGCCATTCGGCCCTTCGAGCCTGCACCGCCATTCGATAAGATCATGGCTGATCATCCAACTCAGTATCCCATCCCTGCCTTCTCTCCATACCCCCTGATCCCTTTAGCCACAAGGGCCACATCTAACCCCCTCTTAAATATAGCCAATGAACTGGCTTCAACTACCCTCTGTGGCAGAGATTTCCACAGATTCACCACTCTCTGTGTAAAAAATGATCTTCTCATCTCGGTCCTTTGGTACCGAGATGAGTACCGAGATGGGTACATGGAGAGGAGAGGTTAGGAGGGATATGAACAAAACGCAGCCAGGTTGGACTAGTGTAGCCAGGGCATGTTGGCTGTAGTGGGCAAGTGGGCTGAAGGGCCTGTTTCAACACTGTATCACTCTATGACTCAATTCATCCTGCCAAAATACTCTCTGGCGTGCATCTGTAGATGTTCAATAGAATCCTTGTTGACCTATAGAATCTTTTCAGGTGCCCAAGAAGTTAAATATGCTGAAGCACCCTCTTTATCACTGCATTAGTGTGAAGGGACCAGATTAGATTGACAAGGGTGGCATCATTGGCAAAATTCAGAATCAGATTGCCGTTGTACGGGACCACGCAGTCAAGGGTGTACAGGGAGTATACGAAGAGACTGAACACACAATTCTACTCCTATGTGTTATAACACATGTGTTATTCCACTATGTGTATAACAAAACAAAACTAAGCCTGTATAGGTGTTTATTTTATTTAGTTTAGTTCAGACATAAAGCGTGGAAACAGGCCCTTCAGTCCACTGGGTCCACGCCCACCAAAATCACCCGTGCACTCATTCTATCCTATACACACTTGGGACAATTTATAGAAACCAATAAACCTACAAAAACCCACAAGTCTTGGGAATGCGGGAAGAAACTGGAGCACCTGGAGAACACGCACCCAGTCACAGAGAGAACTTACAATTTTTGTACTGACAGCACCTGTAGTCTGAATCAAACCTGGGTCTCTGCTGCTGTAAGGCAACAACTCTACCCCTGCGCCACTGAGCCGCCTTGTTCCTGAGCTAGGTTTGATCCCATGCCTCAAAGGTAAAAGAATACTGACAGAGCAATTCAAATAACAGAAAGGGGGCATTTCATGCAGCCCTCTGCTCTTATATACAGGAGGTTATTGTTGCCTGGAATTTCCGTGGACAACTTTTATAAAAAGCCCTTCCTACAAAAGTGGCTGCCACAATTGATACAAATGGGTTAAATCAAACCATGATTGTTTCAGCAAGAAATTTCAGTTACTTTCGCTCCTGCTGTGTAGACTTAATGTAGCTTGATGTACAGTAAGTTCTATTGAAATAATACTACCATATTTTTGTACGTTGGTCTATCATATTTATGCCAGATTAGGAAAATAGGACTGGCTCCTGTTGTGAAGCAATTTAACAAAACTGTTTCGGAGAAATACATTTATTCTTCTGCATGAATGAGACTATAGAGATTGATTGGAATCCACTGGGCAAAATGTATTAAAGTTAAAGGGAATCTGCTGAGCTCAGCCTCTGCTTGCCCCTGATGACCGGGATTCAGAGAGGAGGATGGAGGATGATGGCGGATGCTGGACAAAGGGCCCGGTGAGAATAACCGGCGGAGTTTTACCTTCCATGCCCTCAAGGTCGGCTGCAGGAGGCACCCCCAGGGGAACAAGAGCTAAAGATACCTCATACTGTGCACTGCTGGATTGTGGGTGTCAGAGGTTATGGGGAGAAGACTTAGGTGGGAGAGATAGATCAGCCATGATTGAATGGCAGAGTAGACTTGATGGGCTGAATGGCCTAATTCTGCTGCTATTACTTATGATCTTATAGAAACATAGAAACATAGAAATTAGGTGCAGGAGTAGGCCATTCGGCCCTTCGAGCCTGCACCGCCATTCAATATGATCATGGCTGATCATCCAACTCAGTATCCCGTACCTGCCTTCTCTCCATACCCTCTGATCCCCTTAGCCACAAGGGCCACATCTAACTCCCTCTTAAATATAGCCAATGAACTGGCCTCGACTACCCTCTGTGGCAGAGAATTCCAGAGATTCACCACTCTCTGTGTGAAAAAAGTTCTTCTCATCTCGGTTTTAAAGGATTTCCCCCTTATCCTTAAGCTGTGACCCCTTGTCCTGGACTTCCCCAACATCGGGAGCAATCTTCCTGCATCTAGCCTGTCCAACCCCTTAAGAATTCTATAAGTTTCTATAAGATCCCCTCTCAATCTCCTAAATTCTAAAGGGTATAAACCAAGTCTATCCAGTCTTTCTTCATAAGCCAGTCCTGACATCCCAGGAATCAGTCTGGTGAACCTTCTCTGCACTCCCTCTATGGCAATAATGTCCTTCCACAGATTTGGAGACCAAAACTGTACGCAATACTCCAGGTGTTGTCTCACCAAGACCCTGTACAACTGCAGTAGAACTGCAGTAGAACTGAATTATGGATTCAGTTAACGCAGTTCTGCCAAACTGATTAATCCTGTGGTGTAAATTGTTATCTCTTACTGTTAACCACACAGATAACTTCTATGTCGTCTGCAAACTTATTTGGTATGCGTATATTACAACAGCTCCACGAAACACATGGGGGGAAAAAAATAATTTCACTGTGCATTTACAGATGTGACCATAAAGCACCATTGGACCAGACATTCTGTCACAGAAATAACCATCAAACCTTACACAAAAAGCTGGAGTAACTCAGCGGGACAGGCACCATCTCTGGAGAGAAGGGTTGAGACTCTTCTTCAGATCCTTCTTCAGAAGATGGCTGTGCATGGAGAAGGGCGATGGTTCATGGGATGACCGGAATGGAGGATGCGGCTGCAATGGGCCTTTGTGGCCAGCTGCAGCTGTGATGGCAAAACGGCACCAAAAATGGCATCTCATGCTCGATTCTAATCATGTATTGTCTTTCTGCTGACTGGATAGCACGCAACAGAAGCTTGTCACTGTACCTTGATACATATCGACTTAGTGTGCTGTTCTATACATTGCACAGAGCTGAACAAGAGTTTGAACAAGCAGCAACAAAGAGAAGCAGGGAGAAGAACTGATTAGCTGAAGCCCCGTGTGGAAGATAGTCAGAGGTGAGTCAGAGGGGGCAAATAGTTGAAAAAGAGCGCCAAAAGGCAGCTAGACTTAGCACAGAGTTTACGTGGAGTTTGAATAAGTAGCAACAGAGAGAAGCAGGGAGAAGAACTGGTTGGCTGAAGCCCGTGGGGAAGGTGAGTAAGTCACAAGTGAAAAACAGTTTAAAACTGAGGAATTTGGTTTGTTAATTCGTAAATTTGTCAATTTATCAGTCAATATGAGCAAGGCTGCTCTTAGGGAGTGGCTGTGAGGGTCATTGGCTCGGAGGCTGAGGGAGGACCGCCACGCCAAATGAAAGAAGGAGATGTCAAGCAAGTTGATTCAATGTGATGCTTGCAGTATGTGGGAGGTCAAGGACACCGCTGGTGCCTCTGGCTGCTACAAATGTGAGAAGTGCATCCAGGTAGAGCTCCTGAAGGACCGTGTTGGGGAACTGGAGAAGCAAGTGGATGACCTCAGGTTCGTCTGAGAAGCTGAGTCATTCCTTGATGAGTCCTACGGTAAGATTGTTACACCTAAGGTAGTGCAAAAGAGAAGGTACACAAAAATGCTGGAGAAACTCAGCGGGTGCAGCAGCATCTATGGAGCGAAGGAAATAGGTAACGTTTCGTGCCGGAACCCTTCTTCATACTGATAGGGGGTGTCGGGGAATAGAAAAGAAAAAGGAGGAGGAGGAGCCCGAGGGCTGAGGAAGGGGAGGAGACAGCAAGGGCTAACAAAATTGGGAGAATTCAATGTTCATGCCCGCAGGATGCAGACTCCCCAAGCGGAATATGTGGTGCTGTTCCTCCAATTTCCGGTGTTGCTCGCTCTGGCCATGGAGGAGACCCAGGACAGAGAGGTTGGATGGGGAATGGGAGGGGGAGTTGAAGTGGTGGGCCACCAGGAGGTCAGGTTGGTTATTGCGGACCGAGCGGAGGTGTTCGGCGAAGTGATCGCCCAGCCTCCGCATGGTCTCACCGATGTAGATCAGCTGACATCTAGAGCAGCGGATGCAATGGATGAGGTTGGAGGAGATGCAGGTGAACCTCTGTCGCACCTGGAACGACTGCTTGGGTCCTTGACTGGAGTCGAGGGGGGAGGTAAAGGGACAAGTGTTGCATCTCTCGCGGTTGCAAGGGAAAGTGCCCAGGGAGGGGGTGGTACGGGAGGGAATGGAAGAATTGACAAGGGAGTTACGGAGGAAGCGGTCTTTGCGGAAGGCAGATATGGGGGCAGATAAAAAGTGCTGTTGAGCCAAATCCAAAGAGGCCGACGTTGGGCAATGCTGTGGTAGTTGGAGACTCCACTGTGAGAGGTACGGACAGGGGTTTCTGTGGCAACAGATGGGATTCGAGGATGGTGTGCTACCTCCCTGGTGCCAGGATCCAGGATGTCATGGACAGAGTGCAGAAAATCCTCAAGGGCAAAGGCGAACAGCTGGAAGTTGTAGTGCATGTCGGCACATACTATGTCAGAAAGAATGGGATGAATATTCTGAAGCATGACTTTAGAGAGCTCGGAAAAGTGCTGAAAAGCAGGACCTCCAGGGTGGTTATCTCCGGTTTGCTTCCAGTTCCTCGTGCGGGATAGAGCACGACCAGAGAGCAGTGCTGAACTACTATCTACCTCATCGGTGACCCTCGGACTATCCTTGTCAGAATTTGCTGGTTTTACCTTGCCCTTATTTCCTTATCAGTACACTGTAAATGGCTCGATTGTAATCATGTATTGTCTTTCTGCTGACTGGTTAGCACGCAACAAAAGCTTTTCACTGTACCTCGGTACACGTGACAATAAACTAAACTGAAACTGAGCGCAGACTGGCTCAATGGACTGTTCCTGTACGTGGTGGCTAATCCGGTGTGGCATGATGATACTCTACTGGATTGTTTGTAAGAAAATAATTTCACTGTGCTTTTGCACTTTACACATGCAACAATAAAGCACCATTGAACCATTGTTATAAAACTGAAACTCCCACTATTAAACTCCAAGAGGTGATTAAGTTACATGACAAGCATCAATCTAAATCCCAACTGAATCCCACCATGGCAGCTGCGATTTCCAATTCAAGTAATAAAATACATTTGCTAATTTGGAAACAATTGCAACGTTCACTACAAAACAACTGGATTTTTACACAAAAGATCCCAGGTTATGAAACCTAACATATACAGAGCCCGTATGTAGTTTAGAGATACAGCGCGGAGACAGGCCCTTCGGCCCACCAAATCCGCACCAACAACCAGCGATCCCCGCACATTAACACTACCCCACACACACCAATTAACAATTTACATTATACCTACAAACCTGTACGTCTTTGGAGTGTGGGGGAAAACCGGAGCTTCCAAAGAAAACCCACACAGGTCACGGGGAGAATGTACAAACTCCGTACAGACACCACCCATGGTCAGGATCGAACCCGGTTCTCTGGCGCTGCAAGGCAGCAACTCTACAGCTGTACACTACTGCAGGCACCTTATGTTGTGAGAAAACTCGAAAGAAACTTGTCCTCAACTCAATGGACACCACAGACAATACTGGGTATAGATAACAGTTTGCCTACTATAACTTAGTAAGGCGGCACAGCAGCGCCGCTCCCTCACAGCGGCAGAGACCTTGGGGAGCTGTCTTTGTGGAGTTTGCATGTTTCCCCTGTGCTCCGGGTGCTCCGGTTTCCTCCCACATCCCAAAGACGTGCGGGTTTGGAGGTTAATTGGCCTCCGTAAATTGCCCCCAGGGTCATAGTCATTGTCATACGGTGTGGAAACAGGCACTTCGGTCTAATTTACCCATGCACCCCAACATGTCCCATCTACACTAGTCCCACCTGTCTGTGTTTGGCCCATGTCATAAGGTCATAAGGAATAGCAGTAGAATTAGGCCAGTCGGCCCATCTAGTCTACTGCACCATTCAACCATGGCCAATCTATCTCACACTCCGAACTCCATTCTCCTGCCTTATCCCCATAACTTCTGACACCAGTACTAATCATTGTGATCATGGCTGATCGTCCCCAATCAATAACCCGTGCCTGCCTTCTCAACATATCCCTTGATTCCACTAGCCCCTAGAACTCTATCTAACTCGCTCTTAAATCCATCCGGTGATTTGGCCTCCACTGCCCTCTGTGGCAGGGAATTCCATAAATTCACAACTCTCTGGGTGAAAAAGTTTTTTCTCACCTCAGTCTTAAATAGCCTCCCCTTTATTTTAAGACGGTGGCCCTTGGATCTGGATTTGCCCAACATTGGGAACATTTTTCCTGCATCTAGCCTGCCCAGTCCTTTTATAATTTTATATGTTTCTATAAGATCCCCCCTCATTCTTCTAAACTCCAGTGAATACAAGCCTCGTCATTTTCAATCTTTCCTCATATGACAGTTCATTTTACTTGTCACATCCTCAAAAAATTCCAGAAGATTAGTCAAGCATGATTTCCCTTTCATAAATCTGACTTGGACTAATCCTTTTACTGCTATCAAAATGCGTGGCAGTATAATATGTATAAATGTGAGGTTATCCACTTTGGTGGCAAAAACAAGGGCGCAGATTATTATCTCAATGGGGTCAGGTTAGGTAAGGAGGGTGTCCTTGTACACCAGTTACTGAAAGTTGGCGTGCAGGTGCAGCAGGCAGTGAAGAAAGCTAATGGAATGTTGGCCTTCAAAACAAGAGGATGTCAGTATAGGAGTATAGAGGTTCTTCTGCAGTTGTATAGGGCTCTGGTGAGACCACATCTGGAGTATTGCCTACAGTTTTGGTCTCCTAATTGAGGAAGGACACCTTGTGATTGAGGCAGTGCAGCATAGGTTCATGAGATTGATCCTGGGATGGCGGAACTGTTAAATGAGGAAAGATTGAAAAGACTAGGCTTGTATTCACTGGAGTTTAGAAGGATGAGGGGGTATCTTATAGAAACATATAAAATTATAAAAGGACTGGACAAGCTAGATGCAGGAAAAATGTTCCCAATGTTGGGCGAGTCCAGAACCAGGGGTCACAGTCTTAGAGTAATGAATGAGGAGGCGATTTAAGACTGAGGTGAGAAAAAACTTTTTCACCCAGAGAATGGTGAATTTGTGGAATTCTCTGCCACAGAGGGCAGTGGAGACCAAATCACTGGATGGATTTAAGAGAGAGTTAGATAGAGCTCTAGAGGCTAGTGGAATCAAGGGATATGGGGAGACGGCAGACACAGGTTATTGATTGGGGACAATTAGCCATGATCACAATGAATGGCGGTGCTGGCTCGAAGGGCCAAATGGCCTCCTCCTGCACCTATTTTCTATGTTTCAAATGCCCCATAATGATATCTTTAATAATTGACTCCAGCATCTTTCCCACCACCGAAGTCATATCTCTGATATCTCTCTCTGCCCTAAAAATACCCACTAAATTTGCCTCTACAGCTTTCTGTGGCAAAGAATTCCACAGATTCACCGCCCTCTGACATTTCCCTCCAAACTTGTCCTACCCATGTACCCGTCCAATTGTTTCTTAAACGTTGCAATCAGTAGTATGTAGGGAGTGGATGACAAAGTGGGATGACATGGAACTAGTGTGAACGGGTGATAGATGGCTGACATGGACTCGGTGGGCCGAAGGGCCTGTTCCCTTGCTGCATCTCTAAACTAAACTACAACATCATTACATCTTGCAAAGAAAGCCGAATGATGGGATGACATGGAACTAGTGTGAACGGGTGATAGATGGCTGACATGGACTCGGTGGGCCGAAGGGCCTGTTTCCTTGGTTTAACGGCATATTGCCAATAGTTGGACTGCGAAATAAAGCACTACAGGGCTGTCGCATTTCCCAACATTACCCAATGGGGTTAGCAACAGTTCTCAGGAACAGAGCCCCGTCGTATCCTACGGAGGGCTTGCAATGTTATGGCGAGGAGGCGGCAGGAGAATGGGATGAGGAGGGACAGGTAGATCAGTCATGTTTGAATGGCGGAGTAGACTTGATGGGCCCAATGGCCCAATCCTGCTACTATCACTTATGATCTTATGTCCCTCGGGAAAGATGTCGCGGATCTGGAGTCACATAAGCGCCAGAGTAGGTCCAATGTCGGAAAGATAGACACAGAATGCTAAAGTACCTCTGCGGGTCAGGCAGTATCTCGGGAGAAAAGGAAAGGCCCACGAGTCTATGTTCTCTTTAGCCCGTCCCCACAACTAGCGTCTTTTCCACTTAAATCGATATTTTTCGCATTCCCTTCAACTCGCTCCAGATTCTACCACTCACTAAACATGCTTGAGGCAGCGATCAATTAACCTACCGATCCGCCCAATTATTAGCGTCGTGGGAAGAACACACACAAGACCAGAGAGAGAGGACCAAGTTTCTCACAGCGCCGGAGCCCGGGATTGAACCCAGGTCACTACAAACTGCATCGCTGTCGCTGTCGTGTCACTGTGGGGAAAGGAATCAACGGGGGTTGGGGGTCGGCGAGTGCCAAATACTGCAGCTGTATTCAATGTACTAATGTTTCAGTGTATAGAGCTGGATCTGCCACGTTTGGAGAATTGTGTGCATTTTTGGTCACCGCATTGAAGGACGGTTGTGGAGGCTTTGGCGAGGCTGCAAAATAGGCTTTATCGGGACGGTAGATAGACACAAAGTGCTGGAGTAACTCAGCGGGTTAGACAGCATTTATATCCGTATCCGTGTACCCCTTCGTTATCGCCTCTTCTCCAGCCAACAATGGGCCATTGTGGGCTTCACCCTTTCTTGGTCACCTGTTGTCGGCCCTGATTTGTTTTGGCTTTTTCTTACCTCCAGTTCCCTCCATTCTACTTTCAGCCTGAAGAAGGGTTCCGAGCCGAAGTGTCATCCATCCTTTTTCTCCAGCGATGCTGCCTGGCCCGCTGAGTTACTCCAGTACTTTGTGTCTATGTTCAACAAGGAACTGCAGATGCTGGAAAATCGAAGGTAGACAAAAATGCTGGAGAAACTCAGCTGGTGCGGTAGCATCTATGGAGCGAAGGAAATAGGCAACGTTTCGTGACGAAACCCTTCTTCAGTACCTTTGTGTCTATATTCGGTGTAAACCAATTCTATGCGGTTCCTTTCCACACATTTTATCAGGACGGTTCCTGGCTTCGAGAATATTAGCTGTAAAGAGAGGCTGGACTAACTTGGCTTTCTCTGAATGATTCGAGGTGAGGGGATACCTAATGAATTGTCATAAAACTACGAGAGGCATAGATAGGATAGATAGTCACGGCCGTTTTCCCAGGAGGGAAATGTCAAATAAAGGTGAAAGGCGGACGCTTAGAATGTAAAGAGTCTCGAATCGAAACGTCACCCATTCCTTCTCTCCAGGGATGCTGTCTGTCCCACTGAGTAACTCCAGTTTTTTTGTGGCAATCTTCGGTTTAAACCAGCATCTGCAGTTCCTCCCTGCACGCTTAAAGATTTACCGGGCAAGTTCTGTTACACAGAGGGTGATAGCTGCCTGGAAGGGACAGCGGGGCAAATGATCGACTAGATAGACACTAAATGCTGGAGTAACTCAGCGGTACTCAGGCAGCATCTCTGAAGAAAACGAATAGGCGACGTTTCGGGTCTCGAACCGAAACGTCAGCTATTCCTTCTCTCCAGAGATACTTCTTGACCCGCTGAGTTACTCCAGCATTTCGTGTCTATCTTCGGTGTAAACCAGCATCTGCAGTTCCTTCTTACACAACTGACGAAGTAGATATGATAGCGATATTTAAGAAGCGTTTACGCAGGCGCATGGACAGACGGGGAATGGAAGGAGATGGGATTACGTACAGACAGAGGAGATTTGTTTAACTAATTGGTCTAACATTATGATCAGCGTAGCGGTGGTTTAAAGAACCCTTTCGTGCGCTGTGTGCAGTTCTATATTTAACAGTTTGACTGCAGGACCTCTAAAACGAATCGCCTCATTATCTTGTCAATTTCGAGGAGCGCCGATTCTCGCCGCGGTGAAATAATCTCCATGGAGCGTCAGAGCAAGAAGTCAGACATTTCCCAACAACATCAACTCTGATTTATGTGGGAAAGTCGAGCAAATGAGGGGGATGTGGTTTTGGAAAGTTGGAAGGCGAGTACTTGCTGGGGCACTTTCATCGCTTGCTTGAGAACCGCACGAACCGAAGTCAGCGAGTACATCCAAATAAATAGCCAGGCAGAAAAAGCGCAACGTTCCCAAGCCGCGGGGCGAGGGTGCGATCTGGCGATAATATTGGCGGTGTGAGGGCGGGAGTGGCCTAGTGAATGAGCGGGATATACACCTGTCTGCAGAGGTGTCTGGCGCTAATAGTTTAATCTGGGTCTGAAGAAGGGTCTCGACCCGAAACGCCACCCATTCCTCCTCTCCAGAGATGCTGCCTGACCCGCTGAGTTACTCCAGCATTTTGTGTTTATCTTGGGTATATGTACTTCGGCGTGTTGCGCGGGTTAACAAACAGCAAATAGTTGCAGAGTTAAGGGCCTGTCTCACTTTCCCGAGTTATTCACGAAGTCTCCCGAGTTAAACGCACAGCGAGCAGAAACGTGGTATTCATGCCACAAAGGTCGTGGGGGACAAGTCATTGGATATGTTTTTAAGTGGTGATTGACAGATTCTTCATTAGTAACAGTGCACACAGTTATGGGAAGAAGGTATATGTAGGGGTTGAGAGGGAAAGGTAGATCAGCCATGATTCAATGGCAGAATAGACTCGATGGGCCGAATAGCCGAATTCTGCTCCTATGACATGAACTTACAAGAGGAATGATTGGATAGTGAATGACCAGTCAGACAGCGCGGAAACAGGCCATTCAGCCCAACTTGCCCAGTCTGACCAACATGCTCCAGCTACACTAGTTCCACTGCCCGCGCTTGGCCCATGACCATCCAAACCTGGCATATACAAGTACCTCTCCAAATATCTATTAGACGTTATGATAGTACCTGCCTCAACTTCCTCCTCCACTGCTCGACCATACACCCACCCACTGTGTAAAATAGTTACCCCTCAGGTTCGTATTACACCTCCCCTCCTCCCCCTCACCTTAAACCTATTTATGTCCCCTGGTTCTCGATTCCCCAACTCTGGGAAAAATACTGTAATATGGACCCTAATCGCATTATCTTGTATACCTCTATAAGATCACCCCTCGCCCCTCTGCTTTTCAAGGAATAAAGTGCTAGCCTGCCCAACCAGCGACACCTGGGTACTTCCCCGTGAATCCTCCCTGCACCCTGTGTAGCTTGTCTGGTGGCGGACTCTAGAATATTTGGCAGCAAAACACATGTATCGTGGGAGCATAGAACATAGAACACAGTACAGCGCGGGAACAGTCACGTCGTCCCCCAATGTTTGTGTAACATGATGCCAAGACAAACTAATCTCATGTGCCTGCGTGTGATCCATAACCCCCCCCCCCCCCCACCCCCCACACACACACACACATTCCCCCCATATACATGTGCCGATATAAAAACCTCTTAAGTGCCACTATGGTATCTGCCTCCACCACACGCAGTGCGTTCCAGTCCTACACCACCCGCTGTGTAAAACACTAACCTGCACATCTCCTTAAACTTTGTTTCTTTCACCTTAAAGCTATACCCTCTAGGTTGTTATTTCCACCCTGGGGGGGAGTTTCTACTCTACCCATGCCTCTCGTGATCCTATATACTTCTCTCAGGTCTCTCCTCAACCGCCAGCCAAAACAAGCCTCCCCTTCGAGCTAATACTCTCCAATCTCCGCACAAGGTTCTGGCTATCTACCCTATCTATGCCTCTCATAATTGTAGATACTTCCATCAGGTCTCCCCTCAACCCCCAGTATTCCAGATTAAAACAAGCTAAGAAAACAAGCCAAGAATGGTTTTAGAACCGGGCAGAGAGTACCACACACAGTGAGATCCCACCTAGACAGTTGAAGTTTAGATGAACTCTTCCCTACTAAGAGCAAGCGGATTAAAGTGAAAATAAACCACGGGGTTGGGGTTGAGAGGGATGAGCCCGTGCACGGGTTCCAGGCTTACAGCGACACTAAACGATGCTGTCTGGTTGGTCTACCTACCCAGCGGTAAGATGGTGAAAAATGGCAGCCAGCAAAGGGTGAAGACGCCGACCACGATGCCCAGAGTTTGGGCTGCTTTCTTCTCCCGGGAGAACTTGAGGAGCCTCATGGACAGGGAGCTGCGCAAATGATGTCCCTTGTTCTTGAAGTTGGAGTGGGAATCGTCCAACACACTCCTGCAGTGAATCCTCAGGACCACCTCCATGGTCTTACTCCTCTCCCTCTTCACCCCGGCCTCCAGGCTCTTGGTAGTCCGCCTGGCTACCACGTAGATTCGGAAGTACATGACCAGGATAACCATGAGAGGCAGGTAGAAGGAAAATAGAGAGGAGAACAAGGCGTATCCCGGCTCCTCGGTGATGTTGCACATGGTATCGTCGTCCGGGGCGGGCTCCTTCCAGCCCAAGAGTGGACCCACCGAGACCACGATGGAGGTGACCCAGAGGACAATGAGGATCCACACCGCCTTCACTTCGGTCATGATGGTCGGGTAGCGTAAAGAGTAGCGCACGCCGATGTAGCGATCGATGGAGATGACACACAGGCTCATTATGGAGGCCGTGCAGCACAAGACGTCGACGGCAGCCCAGACATCGCAGAATATTCTCCCGAAAGCCCAGTAGCCAAAGATCTCCAGGCTGGCCGAGAAAGGCAAGATGATGGTGCTGAGGAGGAGGTCGGCGATGGCCAGGTTGATGATGAAGTAGTTGGTGACTGTCTGCAGGTGCCGGTTGCAAGCCACCGACAGAATGACCATGATGTTGCCCACAATGGCGAACAGGATGAAGGCACCGAGGATAACGCCCAGGGCCACCGCTTGGCTGACATCCAACCCGTCCGAGTGGCCCGACCTGTTGGCGGTGATGGAATCATTGGGAAACACGGCATAGCTCAGAGCCGATGCGTTGGAGCAGTTCCCGTCCAAGCTCTCATTGGTAAACTCCGCAAAAGTCATCTTGGAAGGACTGCCGTCTCCATGTAAGTAGGTTTCGCCAACTTCAGCCGCTTCGAGCCCTCGCTTCGTGCCAATGTGTCAAAAAGATTCCCATGCAACGCCGCGGATTCTGCCGGTGCCCAAACGGGTGAGATTCAAACTCCATGACCCAGCCTGGCGGGGTGACCGGGGAAGGACATTTCTCCTCCGCATTTCCAGCTCGATCGAAGAAGCCCCGTGAGACTCCTCCGCCCTGGTGACATCCCTCTCCTTCGCCGACTCCTGTCCAACCGCCTTTGCAACTTTTCCTCCCTGCACCGTTTCAATCCCTAGCATCTGCAGAGTCCCGGGATAATATCATTCCTCTCTCTCCAACATACACACACACACACACACAGACACACACAATTTCATGCACTGGCAAGAAGTGTCGCCGAAGCTGACCACCGCTGACAATCTCTTCAGGCGGTTGGGTGCTGAAGCACCAAGATCACTTTTCAATCACTTGCAAACCTCGCCTCCTCGGGATGGTCCTCACGTCACCGATTCCTTGCGCTTGCGGCGGCCGCCATCAGAGGGCAGCAGAGGCCCGACTGTGGAGAGACCCGGTCAGCCCGAAAACTACTCAACTACAGAAGGAAGTTGGTCTCATTTATAGAAATATATGACATTGAAAATTATAAATAAGCCACAGCTAACGTATCCCACTTGCAGTACTTAACTGACCAATGGAAACCAGCAACTTAAATTTGACCACCGTGTCTATCTCTGTACCTATCTCTGTGTCTATAAATGTCTCCTCGTATTTCAATTCTTCCACCAATCCCACAATTTATTTATTCTTGTTTCTATTTTTATCATTAACCCCTCGTATTATCCATCATTTGTTTTTTTCCCCCCAGTCTTTCTGTAAATTGACCTCCCACCCCCCGACCTCGCACCTGCCGCCGTCTTATTAGAGTTTCTAATATATTCTCAGGATGTTAAATAGACTTTTGATTTACTGCCGCTCGTTGTTTAGTTGCTAACTCGCCAGTTCACTCTTTCATCGTGTGATGCAACCGTAAACGCGTTGCTATAACGGCCCTGGAAGGGTTCAATGGTCAAATGATCAAACTCCTCAACACACAACGTGCTGGAGGAACTCAGAGGGGCAGGCAGCGTCTGTGGGGGGATCGGACAGGCGACGTTTCGGGTCGGGATCCCTTTTCACAACCGCACCGCCGTCCGTCCGTGTCCCTAGACTGACAGTCGCAGTCTGACCCACTGAGTTCCTCCAGCACTTTGTGTTTAGTTCAAGATCCCAGCACCTGCAGTTCATTGTGTCTCCAAATTCATCGGTTCTCCCATTTGACAGTTGAAATCCCTCTGAAGTGAGGGATCTTGTTTACAGATATGACTCGGGCAGCATCTCTGGATAGAAGGAATGGGTCGGGTCCATACCTTTTCCAAAGATGCTGCCTGTCCCCGCTGAGATACTCCAGCATTCTGTGTGAATGCTCGGTGTAAACCAACATCCGGAGTTCCTTCCTACACATTGCGGAATCAAAATCGTTGGATTTTAAAATATGATGCCTCAACTCAAATGTTGACGACCAGATAGTTTCTATGGTGACACGTTGAAACACTCGCGACCAGTTCAACTTTCTATGATGCTCACCTCAACTATGAACTTCTATGGACGCTCTTTGGTTGCGCTAAGAACTTTTTTGCACTAATATTGTAGTATTAGGTTATTATATGTTTTCGTTTATTATATATAATTTGCGTGTATTGCATTTACAGGCCTGATGCGCTGCTGCAAGTAAGAATTTCATTGCTCCCTTGTCGGTACATATGACAACTAAACACTCTTTCGGCAGGCACTGGGGAAGACTCGCTAACGGCAAGTAAGCACGGGAAGACTCGTGAAGATTTTTCAACATGATGAAAAATGTCCACGAGAGCCCCGAGTACCGACGAGTGGCCATTACCGCAAATCTCCGAGTTCGAATCAGGGCAAATCAGGAGAACTCGTGGAATGAACTCGTACCGTGGGACAGGGGTTTAAGACTCTAGTTGTAAAGATGAAAATAAAATAAAACACACACAGTGCTGGAGTAACTCAGCGACTGATGCAGCATTGACCCGCTGAGTCACGCCAGCAGTTTGTGTGTGTTTTTGTAAACCAGTATCCGCATTTCCATGTGTATCTGATTTGACCATAGCACCAATAACAACAAGTAATGATGAGAGGCGTAGATAAGATAGACAGTCAGAACCTTTTTTTCCCCAGGGTACAAGTGTCCAACACTAGAGGGCATAGGTATAAGGTGAAGGGGGGGGGGGGGGGGGGGGGGGGGATATAATGGAGATGTGCGGGCGTTTTTTTTGTGCCAGAGATGATGGTGGTAGAGGCAGGTACGATAGTGGCGTTTAAGAAGCTTTTAGATAGGCACATTCATTTGCCTGGAATGGGGGATGTGGATCAGATGCAGACAGATGAGATCAGTCAGCATCATAGGTACACAAAAATGCTGGAGAAACTCAGCGGGTGCAGCAGCATCCATGGAGCGAAGGAAATAGGCAACGTTTCGGGCCGAAACCCTTCTTCAGACCCCTCAGTCAGCATCATGTTGAGCACAAACATTGTGGCCCGTTCCTGTGCTGTACTGTTCTATGTTCTACGCACCTATGTACAATGGGAATACAGATTCTAACCCGCCAACTGAAAAGCATGATCAGTATTTTTATTCGGAAGAGCTTTACTTTAAACAGTTTGTACGTGCGCTTTCAATTGGGCTAAAAGCAACAAGTGATAAAATGTGCCAACTTTGTCATGAAATAGTCCTGCTAAAATTGTTTTTCTCTACCGACTTGGGTTTGTCCTCCCCTTCTTTCTCTCCCCCGGTAATTCCATCATCTCGTTGAAATTATATATATTTGCTTCGTATATTCCTTTTCTGACTGTGTTTCCTCTTTGATTCCTTTCTTACACTCTGCACTCTGCTTTTCTCTCCGCCGCCTCTCCATGTGTTTAACCCGCCCTTTCTGTTCTATCCCTTGTCCCAGCCCCAACCCCGGCGATTTGCAACCTGCTGACCCAAGGAACTGCAGGTGCTGGAATCTTGAGCAAACCTCAAAGTGCTGGAGGAACTCAGCGGTTCAGGCAGCATCTGGGGAGGGAATGGACTGAAGACGTTTCGGACGGCGTCTCAGACAGATGAAGCGTCCCGACCCGAAACGTCGCCTGTCCACTCCCTCCCCAGACCAGAACATTATGTTTAGTAATCTCCTGCCTATTTACTGTCACACAGGAAGGAAACAGGACCTTCGGCCCAACTTGCCCATGCCGACCAGTCCCATCTGCCCGCGTCACCGTAAGAAATAGGAGCAGAATTAAACCATTTGGCCCATCGGATTTACTCCGCCATTCAATCATAGCTGATCTCTTTTCCTTCTCAACTGCATCCTCCTACCTTCTCCACGTCACCTTTGACGCCCTTATATTAATCAAGAACTTATTCATCTCCGCTAAAAAAAAGCAGCGACGGCCTCCACAGCCGTCCGTGGCAATAGAAACATAGAAACATAGAAACATCGAAAATAGGTGCAGGAGGAGGCCATTCGCCCCTTCGAGCCCGCACCGCCATTCATTGTGATCATTGCTGATCGTCCCCAATCAATAACCCGTGCCTGCCTTCTCCCCATATTCCTTAACTCCACTAGCCCCTAGAGCTCTATCTAACTCTCTATTAAATCCATCCAGTGATTTGGCCTCCACTGCCCTCCGTGGCAGGGAATTCCACAATGAATTCCATAGATTCACCACCCTGCTGGACTAAATTCCTCCTCGTTTTTCTGTGAACATTTTCTCTCTCTCCCTCTCTCTGTCTGTCTGTCTGTCTGTCTGTCTGTCTGTCTGTCTGTCTCTCTCTCTCCCCTCCCTCCCTCTCTCTCTTCCCCTCGTTCTCCATCTCTTCCCCTTTCTCCCTCCCTCTCCCTCTCTCTCCCTCTCGTTCTCCTTTTCTCCAGCTTTCTCCCTCCCTCTCCCCCTCCCCCTCTCCCCTCCCTCTCTCTATTTATATATCTCTCTCTCTCTCTTTCTCTCCGTCCCTTCTCCATCAATCTGCTCTCTCTCTGTCTCCCCGCTTGTACATTTCCTACTACTTTTCC